>NW_024470737.1:125000-135000 GCF_017639515.1 Carcharodon carcharias
CAGCCCCTACATCCCTCCCTATCTCTGTAACCTCCTCCAGCCCCTACACCCCTCCCTATCTCTGTAACCACCGCCAGCCCCTACACCCCTCCCTATCTCTGTAACCTCCTCCAGCCCCTACACCCCTCCCTATCTCTGTAACCACCGCCAGCCCCTACACCCCTCCCTATCTCTGTAACCTCCTCCAGCCCCTACACCCCTCCCTATCTCTGTAACCTCCTCCAGCCCCTACACCCCTCCCTATCACTGTAACCTCCTCCAGCCCCTACACCCCTCCTTATCTCTGTAACCTCCTCCAGCCCCTACACCCCTCCCTATTTCTGTAACCTCCTCCAGCCCCTACACCCCTCCCTATCTCTGTAACCTCCTCCAACCCCTACACCCCTCCCTATCTCTGTAACCTCCTCCAACCCCTACACCCCTCCCTATCTCTGTAACTTCCTCCAGCCCCTACACCCCTCCCTATCTCTGTAACCTCTTCCAGCCCCTACAACCCTCCCTATCTCTGTAACCTCCTCCAGCCCCTACACCCCTCCCTATCTCTGTAACCTCCTCCAGCACCTACACCCCTCCCTATCGCTGTAACCTCCTCCAGCCCCTACATCCCTCCCTATCTCTGTAACCTCTTCCAGCCCCTACAACCCTCCCTATCTCTGTAACCTCCTCCAGCCCCTACACCCCTCCCTATCTCTGTAACCTCCTCCAGCCCCTACACCCCTCCCTATCGCTGTAACCTCCTCCAGCCCCTACACTCCTCCCTATCTCTGTAACCTCCTCTAGCCCCTACACCCCTCCCTATCTCTGTAACCTCCTCCAGCCCCTACACCCCTCCCTATCTCTCTAACCTCCTCCAACCCCTACACCCCTCCCTATCTCTGTAACCTCCTCCAGCCCCTACACCCCTCCCTATCTCTGTAACCTCCTCCAGCCCCTACACCCCTCCCTATCTCTGTAACCTCCTCCAGCCCCTACACCCCTCCCTATCTCTGTAACCTCCTCCAGCCCCTACACCCCTCCTTATCTCTGTAACCTCCTCCAGCCCCTACACCCCTCCCTATCTCTGTAACCTCCTCCAGCCCCTACACCCCTCCCTATGTCTGTAACCTCCTCCAGCCCCACACCCCTCCCTATCTCTGTAACCTCCTCCAGCCCCTGCACCCCTCCCTATCTCTGTAACCTCCTCCAGCCCCTACACCCCTCCCTATCTCTGTAACCTCCCCCAGCCCCTACACCCCTCCCTATCTCTGTAACCTCCCCCAGCCCCTACACCCCTCCCTATCTCTGTAACCTCCTCCTGCCCCTACACCCCTCCCTATCTCTGTAACCTCCTCCAGACCCTACAACCCTCCGAGATCTCTGCGCTCCTCCAATTCCGGCCTCTTGACCATCCCCCGATTCCCATCGCTCCACCATTGGCGGCCGGGCCTTCAGCTGCCTGGAGGGGGCCCTGAGCTCTGGAATTCCCTCCCTCAACCTCTCCACCTGTCTCTCTCTCCATCTTTAAGATGCTCTTAAAACCGACCTCTTTGCCTGAACTTTCGATCATCTATCAGTTCCAAATACATAACAGTCTCTCTGCTCCAACCAGAGTAATGTCCTTGCCTTGCCCTGATGTTACTGAAAGGTGCTATAAAAATGTAAGTGATATTTTTTGGGATTGTGGAATAATTCAGCACAGACGGAGGTCATTCAGCCCATCTTTTCTTTCCCAGCTCTTAGGTAAAGTTTTCCAATTCAATCAACCCTGATTTTTTTCCCCTTGTAAAGATAGGGTGCTTATGCGAAACAAGTATCGAACCTCAGTTATACCACACTGCGTGCAGTCCTGGTCGCCTGATTACAAAAAGGATATCGAGACACTGGAGGGGTGAGGGGTGCGGAGAAGATTGACAAGGATGATCCCAGAACTGGGTGGGTTTACATATCGGGAAAGGATTGACAGTCCGTTCTCTTCTCTCTATTGAAGAAAGGACACTGATTGGGTGACCTATTCGAGACATTCAAAACGATGGAAGGTTTTGATCGAGTGGATACACAGAGGAGGTTTCCTCTTGTGGGGAGAGGCTAGAACTAGAGGCCGTCAATATAAGAGAGTCCCCAAGAAACCCAATTGGGAATCTGGGAGAAACGTCTTTACCCGGACAGTGGGGAAGAGTGTGGGACTCGCACCCACAGGGGGCGGCCAAGGTCAATATTGTCGACATATTTAAGGGGAAACTAGACAAGGATGTGAGGGAGATGGGAATTGAGGGTTACACTGATGAGAAAAGATGGGAGGAGGCTCGAGTGGAGTATTAACACCAGCATGGAGTGGCTGGGCTGAATGGCCTGTTTCTCTGCTGCATATCCTATATAATCCTGTAGAAAACTCTGCAAATATTTCCCCTTCGAGTATTTTGGTCCTCTTTGCGGGGCATTCATAGATGCTTTACTATCTCAAAGACACTCTCTACTTGTTGCCACGCAAGCAATGGTGGCCATATTGTGCACAGCAAGATCCCAGGAAGTGAAGCCAAGATTTACATGACCACTTAGGTGGAGGCAGCCGAGAGATGAGGGTTACCCCAGGAGGATATGCCGTTCTTTCATGAGTGCCAAAGGACCTTTAACCTCAACTCAACAGGAAGCACCGGGAGCTAGAACAATGCAGGATCAACTCCACACTGTCCCTGGATCATCAGTACTGAGGGAGTGCCGCACTGTCGGAGGGTCAGTACTGAGGGAGTGCCGCACTGTCGGAGGGTCAGTGCTGAGGGAGCGCCGCACTGTCGGAGGGTCAGTACTGAGGGAGTGCCGCACTGTCGGAGGGTCAGTACTGAGGGAGCGCCGCACTGTCGGAGGGTCAGTACTGAGGGAGCGCCGCACTGTCGGAGGGTCAGTGCTGAGGGAGGCCGTACTGTCAGAGGGTCAGTACTGAGGGAGCGCCGCACTGTCGGAGGGTCAGTACTGAGGGAGAGCCGCACTGTCGGAGGGTCAGTGCTGAGGGAACGCCGCACTGTCGGAGGGTCAGTACTGAGGGAGCGCCGCACTGTCAGTGCGTCAGTACTGAGGGAGTGCCGCACTGTCGGAGGGTCAGTACTGAGGGAGCGCCGCACTGTCGGAGGGTCAGTACTGAGGGAGAGCTGCACTGTCGGAGGGTCAGTACTGAGGGAGCGCCGCACTGTCGGAGGGTCAGTACTGAGGGAGTGCTGCACTGTCGGAGGGTCAGTACTGATGGAGTGCAGCACTGTCGGAGGGTCAGTACTGAGGGAGCGCCGCACTGTCGGAGGGTCTGTACTGAGGGAGTGCCGCACTGTCGGAGGGTCAGTACTGAGGGAGCGCCGCACTGTTGGAGGGTCTGTACTGAGGGAGTGCCACACTGTCGGAGGGTCAGTACTGAGGGAGTACCGCACTGTCGGACAGTCAGTACTGAGGGAGACCCGCACTGTCGGAGGGTCAGTACTGAGGGAGTGCCGCACTGTTGGAGGGTCTGTACTGAGGGAGTGCCACACTGTCGGAGGGTCAGTACTGAGGGAGTACCGCACTGTCGGAGGGTCAGTACTGAGGGAGTGCCGCACCGTCAGAGATGCCGTCTTTCAGGATGTGAACTCAAACTGGGGCCCCCCAGTCTGGCCTCTGGGGTGGCTGTGAATGATCCCTGGGACGTTACTGGAAGCAGGGAGGGTGAGTGGGAGGAGCGGGGAACTCTCCCCCCTGTCCTCGGGGCCCATCCTTACCCCTCACCCAACGCTGCTCGGAGCAAGAGAAATGACCCGAACTGTTGCCGCGCCGTGGGATCTTGCTGTGTGCCAATGGGCCGGCACTGCGGGGCCTCACCCGGTTGCGGCACTCCCTCTTTCCCGACGTCGGGAGGGCGCTTTGGAAGCGAGTCGAACCGCTGTCAGGATCCAGCGCTCCGCAGGGCAGGGACACGCTGACCCAACATCTGGAAAGGGAAAATCCAGCATCTGGACAGGCGAGTCAAAGGGAGGCGGGCTGCTGAAGGGAAAGGGTTATCGTGGCAAGAATGGTATTTCACCGCCCGCTTCCCTGGGGAAATAAATTAGCCACAGAGTCTAAACAAGTCAAATGAACGAGAGCCAGATCTGGATTAAGACGCCACACGCAAGGGGTTTTGAATAAATAAACACGTTGACTGAGGAAGTGTTTGCCAGTTGCATTGATTCACACGACACGGAGAAGCAGGAAACCCTCCCTCCATCTCTGCTGCTCCCTCACTTACTCAGGCACTGACCCTCCGGACGTCAATGGCCATTCTTCAGGTGCCAGGTGAAGAGCCCCAGGAACCCACCCCTCGGGGGGGGGGTGGGGGAGTCGATATGAAAATCGCTGCTGCTTCCCAAACTCCGGCCGGGCCTATCCCAACTACCCCCTGCCCCGTTCCTCCCACATTCTACCCTCCAGAAAAACCCAGCCCGCCGCTGCCACCATGTAGTGCCTCGCAAGTGTTTCCCCTCATCGCCTTCCCACACGGAACCACGTTCCAGCCAATCAAGTGAGGCCTGGGTTTGAAAATTCTAATCCCTGTTTTCCACCACCCCACCCCTTCGTCCCCAGCCTCGCTGCTTCGTCTCTGTAACCTCCTCCAGCCCCTACTCCCCTCCCTATCTCTGTAACCCACTCCAGCCCCTACACCCCTCCCTATCTCTGTAACCCCCTCCAGCCCCTACACCCCTCCCTATCTCTGTAACCTCCTCCAGCCCCTACACCCCTCCCTATCCCTGTAACCTCCTCCAGTCCCTACACCCCTCCCTATCTCTGTAACCTCCTCCAGCCCCTACACCCCTCCCTATCTCTGTAACCTCCTCCAGCCCCTACACCCCTCCCTATCTCTGTAACCTCCTCCAGCACCTACACCCCTCCCTATCTCTGTAACCTCCTCCAGCCGCTACACCCCTCCCTATCTCTGTAACCTCCTCCAGCCCCTACACCCCTCCCTATCTCTGTAACCTCCTCCAGCACCTACACCCCTCCCTATCTCTGTAACCTCCTCCAGCCGCTACACCCCTCCCTATCTCTGTAACACCCTCCAGCCCGTACACCCCTCCCTATCTCTGTAACCCCCTCCAGCCCCTATACTGGAGCGCCGCACTGTTGGAGGGCCAGTGCTGAGGGAGAGCCGCACTGTGGGATGGTCAGTACTGAGGGAGCGCCGCACTGTTGGAGGGTCAGTACTGAGGGAGTGCCGCACTGTGGGATGGTCAGTACTGAGGGTGTGCCGCACTGTCGGAGGGTCAGTACTGAGGGAGAGCCGCACTGTCGGAGGGTCAGTACTGAGGGAGCGCCGCACTGTCAGAGGGTCAGTACTGAGGGAGTGCCGCACTGTCGGAGGGTCAGTACTGAGGGAGTGCCGCACTGTAAGAGGGTCAGTACTGAGGGAGTGCCGCACTGTCGGAGGGTCAGTACTGAGGGAACCCCCGACCTTGCTAGCCGTGGAATGATGATGAATACAAGCCGTGGAGATATCTCAGCCGAGGGCGAACAGACAAGCGGTTATCCAAGGAACTCAGGCCCTGACATGGAGCCTGCGCCCACGACTCTCAGACCCGGGCCTCCTGGGTGAGGTGACGCAGGGAGAATTTTGTGGAAGGCGGATGGTGTACGGGAATCTGTTGGCGGGGGGAGTTGTTATTCGTTCAAAACAGGAAATGTGACAAGTGAGAGATAGTTCGAGATAGAGAGAGAGAGAGAGAGAGGCCTTGTCACGCAAAGGTGTGGCTGATGGAGTTTTCAAATAAATTGCAGCAATAACATAACAAACTGGAATCACACCTGTTTGAATGATAATTACAGATAGGTATGAGCGCCTGGCAGCCAGCGACTTGGGGAGATGTTATGCTTGATTTTGGTTGTTGGTTCCACCTCAACAATCCCAACTTGACAAACATCGGGGCGGCCATTTTGTTGCCATCAGCTCTGCCCCTTCACCCACCTCGCTGGGCACAGCGGCCCCGGGGAACACCAAGGGTGGTACAGGAAGATTCCCCTGCTCCTTCAGCCCGTCGACCCCTTGCTCCAAGTTTGCGCACAGCAAGCTCCCACGGACACCCACGCGATAATGGGCCAGATCGTCCTTCTTTCTTAAGTGATGTTGGTTGAGGGATAAACATTGGGTCGCAGGATGGCAGGGAGAGACCACATTCCCCACCCCCCCCACCCCCCCAACCGGCCTCCCCACCTCCCCCACCGCCCACCCCCCTCCCCCACCGCCCGCCAGCCCACCACCATTACCAACCTCCCACTCGTCTTCCACACAGCGGCTCAGCAGCTGTGGGGTCTTTTACATCCACCCAAGAGGGCAGCCGGGGTCCTCAGTGTAACATCTCACCCTGAAAAGATGGCACCTCTAACAGTGCGGCACACCCTCAGTACTGACCCTCCGACAGTGCGGCACTCCCTCAGTACTGACCCTCCGAAAGTGCGGCACTCCCTCAGTACTGACCCTCCGACAGTGCGGCACTCCCTCAGTACTGACCCTCCGAAAGTGCGGCACTCCCTCAGTACTGACCCTCTGACAGTGCGGCACCCCCTGAGTACCGGCACCACGAGCGTCAGTCTGGAAAGTGAGGCTCGAGTCTCTGGGGTGGGGTATCGAACCCAGAACCTTCTGATTCCGGGGAGGTGAGTGTTCACCAATGAGTTGCTGGAACCCAGGGCGATGCAGCATTGAGCTCGGCCTGTCCCTCGGGCTGTGTTGGTGACAATCCTCAGGAACTCCCTGAATGTCAGCATCTTGAGATAATCCCTCACTGTCCTTAATTTACTCAACAGGATTGTTCCTAAACCACAACTGAATTACCCTGTGATGACCTGGCGCCTCATCCCCAGCGGCTGATTTACTGTTCACTAAGTTGTCGGGTAACACCATTGGGAAATCCCTGGCCCCATAGCCGGCGAGTTCCCTATCTCGGCCGGGTTGCTGGGAGGGAAGCAGCAACAACCACCCAAACCCCACCCCCCCCCCACCCCCACCAAAGCTTGCATTTATATAGCACCTTTACGCCAATGGAGCCCGCGCTGGATGAGCCCCGTCTGTCAGGTGGATGGAGGCCATAGAGCCAAAGAGCATCTGTATGGAGAACTGGCCAATAGGCTACCACCTACTGGGTGTCCATAACCCACCCCCACAAACCCCGCCACCCCAAGTGAGAGGTGAAGGTGGCGGACGTTGGCACTGACGAATGGGAGACAGTCACTGACGGCCGTGACCTGGGGGGTGCGGGGGGAGGGTTTGTATGAAGGGCGTTGGGAGAGACGGGCAGACCGGCCGGCCGACTAGACGGCTCAGGGGAGGCAGAGAGCAGACAGTCGAGCAGCTTGAGGGCCCCAGTGCCATCCCCTGCAGCTGAGGTGGCAGAGACGGGCATGGGAGAGTGAGAGAGCTGAGGGGCACCAGGCGGTGGTCAACACGCGGTCCCGCCAGAGCGCAGGACGCCCACCATCGATGGGGCAATATGTCCCCCCAGTCACTTCCCGGCAACGTTATCAGACAGAAGCTGAGCTCGAGACACATGAGGAGATACTGGGGACACGGGAGTGAAAGATCGGTCACAGAGGCCGGGTTTAAGGAGCGTCTTAAAGGAGAGAGAGAGAGATATATAGACAGAGAGGGAATTCCAGAGCTCAGGGCCCCCCCCAGGCTGCTGAAGGCCCAGCCGCCAATGGTGGAGCGATGGGAATCGGGGGATGGGCAAGAGGCCGGAATTGGAGTAGCGCAGAGATCTCGGAGGGTTGTAGGGGCTGGAGGAGGTTACAGAGATAGGGAGGGGTGTAGGGGCTGGAGGAGGTTACAGAGATAGGGAGGGGTGTAGGGGCTGGAGGAGAAAACAGAGATAGGGAGGGATGTAGGGGCTGGAGGATGTTACAGAGATAGGGAGGGGTGTAGGGGCTGGAGGAGGTTACAGAGATAGAGAGGGGTGTAGGGGCTGGAGGATGTTACAGAGATAGGGAGGGGTGTAGGGGCTGGAGGAGGTTACAGAGATAGGGAGGGGTGTAGGGGCTGGAGGAGGTTACAGAGATAGGGAGGGGTGTAGGGGCTGGAGGAGGTTACAGAGATAGGGAGGGGTGTAGGGGCTGGAGGAGGTTACAGAGATAGGGAGGGGTGTAGGGGCTGGAGGAGGTTACAGAGATAGGGAGGGGTGTAGGGGCTGGAGGAGGTTACAGAGATAGGGAGGGGTGTAGGGGCTGGAGGAGGTTGCAAAGATAGGGAGGGGTGTAGAGGCTGGAGGAGGTTACAGAGATAGGGAGGGGTGTAGGGACTGGAGGAGGTTACAGAGATAGGGAGAGGTGTAGGGACTGGAGGAGGTTACAGAGATAGGGAGGGGTGTAGGGACTGGAGGAGGTTACAGAGATAGGGAGGGGTGTAGGGGCTGGAGGAGGTTACAGAGATAGGGAGGGGTGTAGGGACTGGAGGAGTTTACAGAGATAGGGAGGGGTGTAGGGACTGGAGGAGTTTACAGAGATAGGGAGGGGTGTAGGGGCTGGAGGAGGTTACAGAGATAGGGAGGGCTGTAGGGGCTGGAGGAGGTTACAGAGATAGGGAGGGGTGTAGGGGCTGGAGGAGGTTACAGAGATAGGGAGGGGTGTAGGGGCTGGAGGAGGTTACAGAGATAGGGAGGGGTGTAGGGGCTGGAGGAGGTTACAGAGATAGGGGTGTAGGGGCTGGAGGAGGTTACAGAGATAGGGAGGGGTGTAGGGGCTGGAGGAGGTTACAGAGATAGGGAGGGGTGTAGGGGCTGGAGGGATTTGAGAACAAGGATGTGGACCTCATCCCCTCCTTTACCCCCCATCCTGCCTGACACTCTCCTCCTTCTCGTCTCTACCCCTGTCCCTGACTCCTCTGTCCTCTACCCCCCTCCCCCTGGCACGGGGTTGATCCATGCAGAAACCCAGCGGGTGAGGCACTCGCAGGCGAATAGCAGCTTACATTGTTCTGGCCACTGGAGCTCAGTGTTGAACTGTGGACAGGGTCCTGGGGATCAGGATGGGGTTGTGAAGGTTCACACGCCAGGGTTAGGGGCGCAGGGCAGGGTGGAGATGAAGAGGGACACCTGTTGAGGGGTTAAGATGCGGACAGGGATTGATGCTGGTGTGTGAAGAGGCTGGCCCAGGTTTGAAATATTCATCAGGACCGTGTGTTGGTGGGGGAGAGCAACAGAGGGACGGGCAGCCAAGTGTTTGGATCAGACAGGGGAGAGAATAACAGCTGGGCAAGAGATCAGTGTCATACCAGCACCACGAGGTGAGATGATGGGTTAGAAACAGCAGCACACTGAGAGAGAGAGAGGGAGAGAGTGAGGGAGAGATAGAGACAGAGAGGGAGAGAGAGAGAGACAGAGAGGGAGAGAGAGAGGGAGAGAGAGAGGCAGAGTGGGAGAGAGAGGCAGAGTGGGAGAGAGAGGGAGAGAGAGAGACAGAGAGAGAGACAGAGAGAGACAGAGAGAGAGAGGCAGAAAGTCAGAGAGAGGGAGACAGAGATAGAGAGAGACAAAGAGAGAGACAGAGAGAAAAAAAGGCAGAGAGAGTTAGAGGGACAGAGGCAGAGAGGGAGAGAAAACAGAGAGAGAGAGTCAGGTAGAGAGGGAGATGCACAGAGTGAGAAAGAGACAGAGGGAGACAGAGCGAGAGAGACAGAGAGAGAGGATCAGAGAGAGAGAGAATGAGAGAAAGAGACAAAGGCAGAGAGGGAAAGAGAGAGACACAGAAAATGAAAGGAGAGAGAGAGGGGCAGAGACAGAGAAAAATAAAAGAGAGAGAGCAAGAGGCAGAGAGAGAGAGAGAGAGATGCAGAGGCAGTGAGAGAGAGATTGAGGGAGGCAGTGAGAACCTTCAGTGATATGAAACATCTCAGGTTCCCTATAGCTCAGCCCCTCTGCTATTTCAGGCATTGGCTCAGAGGTTTTTGAGGGCCCCACTCCAAACACTGAAAGCCATAATCCAGGCCAACACTCCCAGTGTCAGTACTGAGGGAGAGCTGCACTGTCGGAGGGTCAGTACTGAG
>NW_024470737.1:257500-262500 GCF_017639515.1 Carcharodon carcharias
TGCGTGTGTGTTTGTGTATGTGGGTGCGTGTGTGTGTCTGTGTGTGTGTGTGTGTCTGTGTGTGTGTGTGAATGTGTGTGCGTGTGTGTGTGTGTATGTGGGTGCGTGTGTGTGTGTCTGTGTGGGTGTGTGTGTGTGTGAATGTGTGTGCGTGTGTGTGTATGTATGTGGGTGCGTGTGTGTGTGTGAATGTGTGTGCGTGTCTGTGTGTGTGTGTGTGTGCGTGTGTGTGTGTGTGTGAATGTGTGTGAATGTGTGTGTGTGCGTGTCTGTGTGTGTGTGTGTGTGCGTGTGTGTGTGAATGTGTGTGTGTGTGTGTGTGTATGTGGGTGTGTGTGTGTGTGTGTGTGAATGTGTGTGCGTGTGTGCATGTGTGTGTGTGTGTGTGTGTGTGTATCTGTGTGTGTATGTATGTGTGTGTGTGTGTGTGTGTGTGTGTGTCTGTGTGTGTGTCTGTGTGTGTCTGTGTGTGTGTCTGTGTGTGTGTGTGTGTGTGTATGTGTGTGTGTATGGGTGTCAGCCTGGGTTTTTTCCTGTACCTGTGTGCCTTACTCAGCTGCAGACTCTCAGCTAGTTATCCTCATTCCAAAAATCTCCCTTTGATAAACACAGATTCCGTGTGAGCACATAGCTCTGTTTTGAGCTGTGGGTGCAGAGTGGAGTATTGCAGATGACAACAGTGTCTGGAAGAGAGCTCCACAAACAGGAGAGGACCAGACTGGCTTCACTCCAGATGTTACATCATTGATGTACATCTGTCAGCATTCACCAAATCCCAGACACGAGAAAGTATTTGCCAAGAAAATGGTGAGCTCAGAATTTCAGATTGGCAAACATCTCATCTCTGAAACAAAAGATCATAGGTTCGAGTACTGAGAGAGAGCCACACTGTCGGAGGGTCAGTACTGAGAGAGAGCCGCACTGTCAGAGGGTCAGTACTGAGAGAGAGCCGCATTGTCGGAGGGTCAGTACTGAGGGAGAGCCGCACTGTCGGAGGGTCAGTACTGAGAGAGAGCCACACTGTCGGAGGGTCAGTACTGAGAGAGAGCCGCACTGTCAGAGGGTCAGTACTGAGAGAGAGCCACATTGTCGGAGGGTCAGTACTGAGAGAGAGCCACACTGTCGGAGGGTCAGTACTGAGAGAGAGCCGCACTGTCAGGGGGTCAGTACTGAGGGAGAGCCGCACTGTCGGAGGGTTAGTACTGAGGGAGTGGCCGTACTGTCGGAGGGTCAGTACTGAGGGAGTGCCACACTGTCGGAGGGTCAGTACTGAGAGAGAGCCGCACTGTCAGGGGGTCAGTACTGAGGGAGAGCCGCACTGTCGGAGGGTCAGTACTGAGGGAGTGGCCGTACTGTCGGAGGGTCAGTACTGAGGGAGTGCCGCACTGTCGGAGGGTCAGTACTGAGGGAGTGCCGCACTGTCAGAGGGTCAGTACTGAGGGAGTGCCGCACTGTCAGAGGGTCAGTACTGAGAGAGAGCCGCACTGTCGGAGGGTCAGTACTGAGGGAGTGCCGCACTGTCAGAGGGTCAGTACTGAGGGAGTGCCGCACTGTCAGAGGGTCAGTACTGAGGGAGCGCCGCACTGTTGGAGGGTCAGTACTGAGGGAGCGCTGCACTGTCGGAGGGTCAGTACAGAGGGAGCGCCACACTCTCGGAGGGTCAGTACTGAGGGAGTGCCGCACTGTCGGAGGGTCAGTGCTGAGGGAGCACCGCACTGTCGGAGGGTCAGTACTGAGGGAGTGCTGCACTGTCGGAGGGTCAGTGCTGAGAGAGCGCCGCACTGTCGGAGGGTCAGTACTGAGAGAGCGCCGCACTGTCGGAGGGTCAGTACTGAGGGAGTGCCACACTGTCGGAGGTGTTAACATGCCTTTCAGGATGAGACATTAAACTGAGGACCCCAGCTGCCATCTCTGATGGATGTAAAACTTCCCACAGCCACTGTTGGACAGAAGAGTAGGGGGTGGGGAGTTCTTCCAGACACTATCCACAAAGTGGACACCATCATGTTAGCCAATGAGTGGGATGTGGGGCAGGCCTCACAGCAAACAGTCTATCCACACAGCAACAGCTGTGAAACTTTGCAAACAATCTGCAGAGTCTATTTAAACAAAAAACCTCTATAAATTATTGCACTCTACAGAATCTATTTAAAGCATCTCAATGAACTACATCAAACAGTCTACAGAATCTATTTAAAGCATCTCAATGAACTACATCAAACAGTCTACAGAATCTATTTAAAGAGATTGTCTATGAACAACAGCAAATTTTAAAGAGTTACTGAGCTACAGCAGCGTACAGAGTCTGTTTAAATGCTTCTTCTGCTATGAAAACATATATCCAAGAATTAGATGTTTTTTTTTAAATGGAAGGGCATTGAATTATTTGGACACTTTCTTGGAAACTCACCTGAGTTTTTTTTTGAATGGTTATAAGTTCAATTTGGACTGTGAGCAGGCTGCCTGTTCCAACAAGTCACCTGAGAGAAGCTGAATGACTAGCAAGGCACCTGAGGTGATAAGAACTAATTATTTATTTGGACTTTAATTGCTGGGGGAAGAAAAAAGCCACAGTTTTCAGAGGCTGGTGATTTTCTGGAAACCACCTGACTGAGATGAGTTTCTGTTTTGAAGTTGTTTTTTGGATTCAGTTTGGGAATAAATAAAAAAAGTGGGGGGGGGGGGGTGCTGCCCAACACGTCTTTCCCTGCCTCGTCTGAAATTCAGTGTAGTTATCAGTGTCCAGCTAAAAATCCTCTTCTCAGTATAACTCATCTGTATTTGGAAACCTGAGAAGCTGAGACAAGAGAGAGATCACAAGGACCTTGACCCCGCTCTGTTCTCCTCCACACTGAAGCTCCTTTGGAAAGAACTTCCAAGCAACTATTGTGACCAGTGATCCATCTTCACACACAGGACCACTAGCTGGACAGGGTCAAAACCTTTCGAACTTCTTCCTTTTTCATAAAGTTTCCCCATTGGCAAAAAGGTGTTTTACCCCTTAAATGCCAAACTCTGCAGAGACCCTATTTGTTTTGTGTGTATGTGTGCATTGGGATTCAAAGGGTTATATAGTTACACTTCCAGATTACAAATTGTATGTTAACCAGTATTTGCAGCTTGTTTTTAAAAAGAAGTTTTGTTTCATAATAAATCAACCATTCTGACTTTCCTGAAAGAAGCCTTGTTACAGTCTCTTTTATTCTGGTTTTAATGATATTGAAAGTAAACAATTGGCCATTTTGGTGAGTGAATAAAACATTTACATTCATGGTGTGACATGTGGAGTAGTGGGGCTGGAGAAACTGTGCACTCCTCCCATCCCGGTTGTAACACTACGAACTTTAGCAAACATTCTACAGAGTTTATTTAAATAGTGCCTTTATAAACTTCAGCAAACATTCTACACAGTTTATTTAAATAGTGCCTCTACCAAACTTCAGCAACAGCCTACAAAGTCTATTTAAACAAAGATTCTGAACTACAGCAAACAGTCTACAGAGTCTATTTTAATAGTGCCTCTACAAACATCAGCAAGCAGCCTACAGAGTCTATTTAAATAGTGCCTCTACAAACATCAGCAAACAGCCTAAAAAGTCTATTTAAACAAAGGTTCTGAACTACAGCAACCAGTCTACAGAGTCTATTTAAATAGTGCCTCTACGGACTTCAGCAAACAACCTACAGAGTCTATTTAAACAAAGGTTCTAAACTGCAGCAAACAGTCTACAGGGTCTATTTAAATAGTGCCTTTACTGACTTCAGCAAACAGCCTACAGAGTCTATTTAAATAGTGCCTCTATGGACTTCAGCAACCAGGCTACAGAGTCTATTTAAATAGTGCCTCTATGGACTTCAGCAACCAGGCTACAGTCTATTTAAATAGTGCCTCTATGGACTTCAGCAACAAGGCTACAGAGTCTATTTAAATAGTGCCTCTACTGACTTCAGCAAACAACCTACAGAGTCTATTTAAACAAAGGTTCTGAACAGCAGCAAACAGTCTACAGAGTCTATTTAAATAGTGCCTCTATTGACTGCAGCAAACAGCCTACAGAGTCTATTTAAATAGTGTCTCAACTGACTTCAGCAAACAGCCTACAGAGTCTATTTAAACAAAGGTTCTGAACTACAGCAAACAGTCTACAGGGTCCATTTAAATAGTGTCTCTATGGACTTCAGCAAACAGTCTACAGAGTCTATTTAAATAGTGTCTCTATTGACTGCAGCAAGCAGCCTACAGAGTCTATTTAAATAGTGTCTCTACTGACTTCAGCAAACAGCCTACAGAGTCTATTTAAACAAAGGTTCTGAACTACAGCAAACAGTCTACAGAGTCTATCTAAACAAAGGTTCTGAACTGCAGCAAATGGAGTCAATTTAAATGGAGCCTACCAATCAGATCAGGCAGGAGTGCTAACTGAAAACAGCAGCAAAACCTCCCAGAGAAGGCAGGCTGACTTCTTCCGCTGAACGCAGTGAGTGGAGAGTCGTTCCTTTTACTATGAATTAATTTTGTGACATCAGTTGCAGTCAGTGCCAGGAGGGGGTTCTCCAGTGCCGATTGATGGGGGGTTGGCGGGGAGTTAAGCAATCACCACGTTCTGGATGGGAACAGTGATGCCACTACATGTGGCAGGGTGAGGTGGGGATGGGTACAGTGACATCATGGATATTTTACTGAACAAGTAACTCCCAACGCTAATGATCCAGCGACATGAGTTCAAACCCAAATTTCTCCTCATCTCAGTTCTAAATGGTCTACCCCGTATCCTCAGACTGTGACCCCTGGTTCTGGACTCCCCCCACCATCGGGAACATCCTTCCTGCATCTACCCTGTCTAGACCTGTTAGAATTTTATAGGTTTCTATGGGATCCCTCCCTCCCTCCTAGGCCAGGCCAGCAACAGCCACATGGATTGGGAAAACAATTGTATCGCACAGGAGGAGGCCATTCAGCCCATCGTGTCTGTTTCGGCTCTTTGAGAGACCTGTCCAAT
>NW_024470737.1:277500-280000 GCF_017639515.1 Carcharodon carcharias
CGGGGAGTGGGGAGAATGTGAGACTCGCTCCCACAGGGGAGTGGGGAGAATGTGGGACTCGCTCCCACGGGGAGTGGGGAGAATGTGGGACTCGCTCCCACGGGGAGTGGGGAGAATGTGGGACTCACTCCGACAGGGAGTGGGGAGAATGTGGGACTCGCTCCCACGGGGAGAATGTGGGACTCGCTCCCGCGGGGAGAATGTGGGACTCGCTCCCGCGGGGAGTGGGGAGAATGTGGGACTCGCTCCCACGGGGAGTGGGGAGAATGTGGGACTCGCTCCCACAGGGAGTGGGGAGAATGTGGGACTCGCTCCCACGGGGAGTGGGGAGAATGTGGGACTCGCCCCCACGGGGAGTGGGGAGAATGTGGGACTCGCTCCCACGGGGAGTGGGGAGAATGTGGGACTCGCTCCCACGGGGAGAATGTGGGACTCGCTCCCACGGGGAGTGGGGAGAATGTGGGACTCGCTCCCACGGGGAGTGGGGAGAATGTGGGACTCGCCCCCACGGGGAGTGGGGAGAATGTGGGACTCGCTCCCGCGGGGAGAATGTGGGACTCGCTCCCGCGGGGAGTGGGGAGAATGTGGGACTCGCTCCCGTGGGGAGAATGTGGGACTCGCTCCCACGGGGAGTGGGGAGAATGTGGGACTCGCTCCCGCGGGGAGTGGGGAGAATGTGGGACTCGCTCCCACGGGGAGAATGTGGGACTCGCTCCCGCGGGGAGTGGGGAGAATGTGGGACTCGCCCCCACGGGGAGTGGGGAGAATGTGGGACTCGCTCCCGCGGGGAGAATGTGGGACTCGCTCCCACGGGGAGAATGTGGGACTCGCACCCACGGGGAGAATGTGGGACTCGCTCCCACGGGGAGTGGGGAGAATGTGGGACTCGCTCCCACGGGGAGTGGGGAGAATGTGGGACTCGCTCCCACAGGGTGTGGGGAGAATGTGGGACTCGCTCCCACAGGGAGTGGGGAGAATGTGGGACTCGCTCCCACAGGGAGTGGGGAGAATGTGGGACTCTGTCCCACGGGGAGTGGGGAGAATGTGGGACTCGCTCCCACGGGGAGTGGGGAGAATGTGGGACTCGCTCCCACGGGGAGTGGGGAGAATGTGGGACTCACTCCCACGGGGAGTGGGGAGAATGTGGGACTCGCTCCCACAGGGAGTGGGGAGAATGTGGGACTCACTCCCACGGGGAGTGGGGAGAATGTGGGACTCGCTCCCACAGGGAGTGGGGAGAATGTGGGACTCACTCCCACGGGGAGTGGGGAGAATGTGGGACTCGCTCCCACAGGGAGTGGGGAGAATGTGGGACTCGCTCCCACGGGGAGTGGGGAGAATGTGGGACTCGCTCCCACGGGGAGTGGGGAGAATGTGGGACTCGCTCCCACGGGGAGTGGGGAGAATGTGGGACTCGCTCCCACGGGGAGTGGGGAGAATGTGGGACTCGCTCCCACGGGGAGAATGTGGGACTCGCTCCCACGGGGAGTGGGGAGAATGTGGGACTCGCTCCCACGGGGAGAATGTGGGACTCGCTCCCACGGGGAGTGGGGAGAATGTGGGACTCGCTCCCGCGGGGAGAATGTGGGACTCGCTCCCGCGGGGAGTGGGGAGAATGTGGGACTCGCTCCCACGGGGAGTGGGGAGAATGTGGGACTCGCTCCCACGGGGAGTGGGGAGAATGTGGGACTCGCTCCCACGGGGAGTGGGGAGAATGTGGGACTCGCTCCCACAGGGAGTGGGGAGAATGTGGGACTCGCTCCCGCGGGGAGTGGGGAGAATGTGGGACTCGCTCCCACGGGGAGTGGGGAGAATGTGGGACTCGCTTCCACAGGGAGTGGTCGAGGTGAATCGCAGAGATGGATTGAAGGGCGGGGGAGGCTGGATATACATATGAGGGAGAGAGGAATAGAAGGATATGTTGATGGGGGGAGAGGGAGAGGGGGTGGGAGGAGGCTTGTGTGGGGCAGAAACACCAGCACGGAGAAGAGGGGCCGAATGGCCTGTGTCTGTGCTGTATAGTATGAGATTATAATTGATGTCAAACGTTTGAGTCCACACTCCAGAGATGAGGGAGTGAGGCACTGTCAGAGAGTCAGTACTGAGGGAGTGCTGCAGTGTCGGATGGTCAGTACTGAGGGAGTGCCGCACTGTCGGAGGGCCAGCACTGAGGGAGTGCTGCACTGTCGGAGGGTCAGTACTGAGGGAGCGCCGCACTGTCGGAGGTTCAGTACTGAGGGAGTGCCGCACTGTCGGAGAGTCAGTACTGAGGGAGCGCCGCACTGTCGGAGGGTCAGTACTAAGGGAGTGCGCACTGTCGGAGGGTCAGTACTGAGGGAGCGCCGCACTGTCGGAGAGTCAGTGCTGAGGGAGTGCTGCACTGTCAGTGGATCAGTACTGAGGGAGTGCCGCACTGTCGGAGGGTCTGTACTAAGGGAGTGCGCACTGTCGGAGGGTCAGTACTGAGGGAGCGCCGCACTGTCGGAGGGTCAGTACTGAG
>NW_024470737.1:290000-295000 GCF_017639515.1 Carcharodon carcharias
TAATTTAAAAACTGGGACTGAGTTTAATTTAAAAACTGGGACTGAGTTTAATTTAAAAACTGGGATTGCGTGTGATGTTAAAAAGTAGGTTTGGGTTTAATGTGAAACCTGGAATGGAGCTCACTGCAGCAAAAGCATCTGGCAGTAAAAAAGCCAAAGTTTAAAAAACATTGTTATTTATTGAAAACAATTATCTGCTTTGTTCCTACTGCCTGGATTCCGTGGATGAAGTGCTGCTATTGAGTAAAAACATCATTGTTCCCGCTTTGTTTACCAGACACTCAGTGTTAACCCTCAAAGAATCACTACAAGCTAGTCCCACAGAGCAGAGGGAGCAAAGTACGATCATATTTACAGTTAATGTTACCTCCCTCTACACACAAATATATATTATGATGGATAAGAGAATGCTGATAATTCAGTCACGTCCTCTTCAGGTATATCGTAAAGAAATCCTTTATTTACCCGATTTGAAATCAGTGGTTGAGCCCAACCATTATTTCATACAGTGTTTCTCTTTTAACCAGTTGTTAGTGGGACCAGCCAATATTTTAATACTATAATAAGCCTTTCAATTGGCTGTTTTGCGATTTTAATGCTGTATTTCTCCTTAAGTTGATCGTCGGTGGGACCCACCGGTGTTCTAATACTGTATTTCTCTTTTAATTGGTTGTTTTTGGGACCCATCACAATGTTAATACAGTAATTCCCCTTTTAATTAGATTGCTGGTGGGACCCACCACTAATTTAATGCTGTATTTCTCTTTTCATTGGGTGAAAACACAACACACCACCAAACCAAACCTCCCCCCCCACCCCACCCACCCAGACTGATTAAAGTGCCCCTGAGAATTAACCTGAAGCCAATTATTTTAAGATTTAGCAATTCTTTTTTTAATTGGGGTGCTCCTGATCAGGGTTACACACTGCATTCTGACATCGCTGCAGGGAGCTTACACCTCTGCACAAACACTTCAGCCGAATCTGTTAAAGACCCACGCTTTCGCCCGGGGAAAAGGAGGAGGCCATTCAGCCCATCCAGCCCGTGCTGGCACTCAGCTGGCCTCCTCACAACACGATAGTGTCTCGGGACCAATCACAGCCCTGGAGGGGGTGGGGGGGAGGTGGGGAGGGGGAGGGAGGCCATTCAGCCTGTCGTCCCTGTGCTGGCTCTTTCAAAGATCTATCCGATTAGTCTCCATTCCTGCTCTTTCCCACCTCCACCATCTCCCTGCAAGTGTCCTCCCATCAAGTATTTATTCGATTCCCCCCCACCCCCTTTTGAAAGTTCCTATTGAATCTGCTTCCACCGCCCTTTCAGGCAGCGCCTTCCAGATCACAACAACTCGCTGTGTTTATATAAAAAAACACATTCTCCTCATCTCCCCCTCTGCCAGTGAGTCCAATTGATATATTCCAACGGAGATTTAATCATCGTTGTAAAACCGGGAACTGTAGTCACTCCCCTGCTCCCAGAGTCAAGACTATGCCAGGGTCAGGCATCAGCCTGGAGGTTTCTCTTTGTGTGTCGTTCTCGGTATGATTTCTTCCTGGAGTATTATCCGTGTTTTTATGAAAGATCTGTGGCGAGTCCACCCTTCCCCTTAAGCTAGTAGACCTCGATCACTCAAGAGGCTTGTATGGAGCGCAAATACTAGCATCGATCAGATGGGCCGATTGGCCTGCCAACTATGCGCATGTCCTTATTTCAGGGCATCAATATTTACAGGGGGTCCCCGGGGAGTCTGTCAGTGTTTACAGGGGGTCCCTGGGGAGTGTGTCAATATTTACAGGGGGTCCCCGGGGAGTGTGTCAGTATTTACAGGGGGTCCCCGGGGAGTGTGTCAGTATTTACAGGGTTTCCCCGGGGAATGTTCAGTATTTACAGGGGGTCCCCGGGGAGTGTGTCAGTATTTAAAGGGGGTCCCCGGGGAGTGTGTCAGTATTTACAGGGGGTCCCCGGGGAGTGTGTCAGTATTTACAGGGGAGGTCTCTGGGGAGTGTGTCAGTATTTACAGGGCGTCCCCGGGGAGTGTGTCAGTATTTACAGGGGGTCCCCGGGGAGTGTGTCAGTATTTACAGGGCGTCCCCGGGGAGTGTGTCAGTATTTACAGGGGGTCCCCGGGGAGTGTGTCAGTATTTACAGGGGGTCCCCGGGGAGTGTGTCACTATTTACAGGGGGGGCCCCGTGTGTCAGTATTTACAAGGGGTGTTGGGGTGTGTGTCAGTATTTACAGGGGGTGTCGGGGAGTGTGTCAGTATTTACAGGGGGTGTCGGGGAGTGTGTCAGTATTTACACGGGGTGTCGGGGTGTGTGTCAGTGTTTACACGGGGTGTCGGGGTGTGTGTCAGTGTTTACAGGGGTTCCCCAGGGAGTGTGTCAGTATTTACACGGTGTGTCGGGGAGTGTGTCAGTGTTTACAGGGGGTGTCGGGGAGTGTGTCAGTGTTTACAGGGGGTGTCGGGGAGTGTGTCAGTGTTTACAGGGGGTGTCGGGGAGTGTGTCAGTGTTTACAGGGGTCCCCGGGGAGCGTGTCTCTGTTGACAGAGGTTCCACGGGAAAGTGAGAAAATTAGTCACACATGAATTTGTTTTTTCCCACAATTGTCTCAAACTGATTGAAAACACGTGCAGTTGGGGAAGGGGGACTGCGTAATTTTGCAAGAGCTACTTTTACACCCTCATTCCAAAATTAAGCATTGCCCTTTTAAAACCTTACAACCAAAGCTTAACCACGAGCACCGCCCTGTCAATTTTGGGACTGCAATTAGAACATTGCGAGAATGAATTCCTGTTGGTACTCGCTGCATGTGAAGATCGCTCAGTGCTGACAGCGAGATTGTCTCTACTCAGAGCCTCGCACCAGAATCTAACCCGCAGGAGCTGGGCAGGTCTCGCAAGAGGCTCTTTAGCTCGTTCAGCTCATGTGAAATTGAGACACCTGCATTGCTGGAGCGACTTTCGTGACTCCCGGACACCCCAGAGCATCTCACATCCAGGGAAGCCCTTCTGAAGTTGCGCTCGCCTGTTGTAAATTTGGGGACGAGGCAGCCAATGTGCGCACAGTAAGATCCCACTGGCAGCAGTGTGAACATGGCCCCGATCATCTTGTCTTTTTTCACTGATGTTGGTTGAGGGATAAATATTGGGTCCCAGGACACTGGGGAGAGCTCCCCCACCACCGGCTCACCCCCACTCACCTCAGTACTGACCCTCCGACAGTGCTGCGCTCCCTCAGTACTGACCCTCCGACAGTGCGGCATTCCCTCAGTACTGACCCTCTGACAGTGCAGCACTCCCTCAGCACTGACCCTCCAACAGTGCAGTACTCCCTCAGTACTGACCCTCCGACAGTGCGGCACTCCCTCAGTACTGACCCTCCAACAGTGCGGCGCTCCCTCAGTGGTGGCAAAATGGGAGTGTCGGGCCCTGTTTACAGGCTGCGCCTCAGGCGATCGAGCCCTTAAGAATCCAGGCCGACACTCCCATTTTGCCACCACTGAGGGAGCGCCGCACTGTTGGAGGGTCAGTACTGAGGGAGTGCCGCACTGTCGGAGGGTCAGTACTGAGGGAGAGCCGCACTGTCGGAGGCGCCTGTCCTTCACGGTGAGGTACGGAACAGCCCAGGGGCCACGAAGGGCGCTATGCAAATGTAAACCCTTTTTTCCCTGGGGAACCGATACCTGAACAGGAGCGGCTGCAACCCAGGAGGCCATTCAGCCCATCGAGTGCTCGTCCCAATTTCCGTTGGAAATCGTTCCTCGTCTCCGCTTCTGCACCCTACCCCCACCCTCAAGTCCTTGTACCATCAGCCAGTGGGAATAGCTTTCCTTTACCCCCCACCACCCCCCACCCCCCACCTCCCCACCACTTCTTCAAACCTGTCACCATCTTGTGCACCTCCATCAAAATCTTGCTGTGGGTTCATGCTGTGCGCCCATGGGTCGCGCGCCTGGCAACGCCTCCCGGACCCCGGTGGCAGCTGAGCGGGTGGCCGACGGGAGGTGCAGCTGTGGGGCCCACAATGGCGGGCGCTGGGCTTGGACTAGCTTTGCCCTTTTAAGAGGCCCCGGCCAAAAGCCCGGGATAATTGTCGGAAACGCTGACTGGCGGGGAGATGACCAGGAATTGTTTTTCTTTACTGGGCAGCTCTGAGGAAGTGTTGTCAGGAAGCACGCTTCCCCTCCGTGTTGTTTCCCTGCTTCCCGAACTCAAGGAAGTTTTCCCAAACTTCCTGACAGTCCCAAGGTTCCCCCCAGTGTGAACCAGCAGCTGGGGGGGGGGGCGGGGGTGGAGTGGGAGGAGAGGGAGGATTACAGAGAGAGGAGGGGTGGAGTGAGAGAGAGGGAGAGGGAGGATAACAGAGAGAAGAGGAGGGATGGAGTGAGAGAGAGAGGGAGGATAACAGAGAGAAGAGGAGGGATGGAGAGAGAGAGAGAGAGAGGGAGGATAACAGAGAGAAGAGGAGTGATGGAGAGAGAGAGAGAGAGGGAGGATAACAGAGAGAAGAGGAGGGATGGAGAGAGAGAGAGGGAGAGGGAGGATAACAGAGAGAAGAGGAGGGATGGAGAGAGAGAGAGGGAGAGGGAGGATAACAGAGAGAAGAGGAGGGATGGAGAGAGAGAGAGGGAGAGGGAGGATAACAGAGAGAAGAGGAGGGATGGAGAGAGAGAGAGGGAGAGGGAAGATAACAGAGAGAAGAGGAGGGATGGAGAGAGAGAGAGAGAGGGAGGATAACAGAGGGAAGAGGAGGGATGGAGAGAGAGAGAGAGGGAGGATAACAGAGGGAAGAGGCGGGATGGAGAGAGAGAGAGAGAGAGGGAGGATAACAGAGGGAAGAGGAGGGATGGAGAGAGAGAGAGAGAGGGAGGATAACAGAGGGAAGAGGAGGGATGGAGAGAGAGAGAGAGGGAGGATAACACAGAGAGGAGGAGGGATGGAGAGAGAGAGGGAGGATAACAGAGAGAAGAGGAGGGATGGAGAGAGAGAGAGAGAGAGGG
>NW_024470737.1:300000-415000 GCF_017639515.1 Carcharodon carcharias
CCTCAGTACTGACCCTCCGACAGTGCGGCGCTCCCTCAGTACTGACCCTCCAACAGTGCGGCACTCCCTCAGTACTGACCCTCCGACAGTGCGGCGCTCCCTCAGTACTGACCCTCCGACAGTGCGGCGCTCCCTCAGTACTGACCCTCAGACAGTGAGGCGCTCCCTCAGTACTGATCCTCTGACAGTGCGGCGCTCCCTCAGTACTGACCCTCTGACAGTGCGGCACCCCCGCAGTACACACCCTCTGACAGTGCGGCACTCCCTCAGTACTGACCCTCCGACAGTGCGGCCCTCCCTCAGTACTGACCCTCCGACAGTGCGGCACTCCCTCAGTACTGACCCTCCGACAGTGCGGCACTCCCTCAGTACTGACCCTCCGGCAGTGCGGCATTCCCTCAGCACTGACCCTCCGACAGTGCGGCGCTCTCTCAGTACTGACCCTCCGACAGTGCGGCGCTCCCTCAGTACTGACCCTCCGACAGTGCGGCACTCCCTCAGTACTGACCCTCCGACAGTGCGGCGCTCCCTCAGTACTGACCCTCCGACAGTGCGGCACTCCCTCAGCACTGACCCTCCGACAGTGCGGCACTCCCTCAGCACTGACCCTCCGACAGTGCGGCGCTCCCTCAGTACTGCCACTGGAAGTGTTGGCCTGATTTATGTGCTGGGGACTCCGGAGGGGGGAACTTAAACCCTCGATCTTTTGACCCTGTGCCAGATTGAGGGGGCTCGGCACTGTACACTGGGTTGAAAGTCTGGGTCGCAGAACAGAGATCTGGGTAACAGATTCACAAGTGACTGAAAGCGTTGTCATCCTTTCACACCACCAATAGAAACGTGAACCAAACACTAGGAATTCCTTCATCCAGAAGGATAGCTTTGAAAAGCAAAGATGATCTGTTAACCCTGTGTCAAAGTTGTTACACCACACGCCCAGCAGCTCTGGTCTCTCTTTTGTAAATTAGATAGTGAGGCACTGGAGAAGGTGTGAATAAAGACTCACAGGGACGATCCCAGAGCGGAGAGGGTTTATAATCGATCGGGAAAGATCGAACAGGCCGGGGCTCTTTTCTCTGGGAAAGAGGAGGCTGAGGGGCGACCTGATCGAGGTCTTTAAAATCCTGAAAGGGGTTCGATAGGGTCGACGTAGAGAAGATGTTTCCACTTGTCGGTGGGGGAGAGACCAGAATGAGGGGGGCCATTGATATCAGACAGTCCCTGATAAATCCGATGGGGAATTCAGGAGAAACGTCTTTACCCAGAGAGCGGGGAGAATGTGGGACTCGCTCCCACGGGGAGTGGGGAGAATGTGGGACTCGCTCTCGCGGGGAGTGGGGAGAATGTGGGACTCGCTCCCACGGGGAGTGGGGAGAATGTGGGACTCGCTCCCACGGGGAGTGGGGAGAATGTGGGACTCGCTCTCGCGGGGAGTGGGGAGAATGTGGGACTCGCTCCCACGGGGAGTGGGGAGAATGTGGGACTCGCTCCCACGGGGAGTGGGGAGAATGTGGGACTCGCTCCCACGGGGAGTGGGGAGAATGTGGGACTCGCTCCCACGGGGAGTGGGGAGAATGTGGGACTCGCTCTCGCGGGGAGTGGGGAGAATGTGGGACTCGCTCCCACGGGGAGTGGGGAGAATGTGGGACTCGCTCCCACGGGGAGTGGGGAGAATGTGGGACTCGCTCCCACGGGGAGTGGGGAGAATGTGGGACTCGCTCCCACGGGGAGTGGGGAGAATGTGGGACTCGCTCCCATGGGGAGTGGGGAGAATGTGGGACTCACTCCCACGGGGAGTGGGGAGAATGTGGGACTCGCTCCCACGGGGAGTGGGGAGAATGTGGGACTCGCTCCCACAGGGAGAATGTGGGACTCGCTCCCACGGGGAGTGGGGAGAATGTGGGACTCACTCCCACGGGGAGTGGGGAGAATGTGGGACTCGCTCCCACGGGGAGTGGGGAGAATGTGGAACTCGCTCCCACGGGGAGTGGTTGAGGTGAATCGCAGAGATGGATTGAAGGGGGTGGGAAGATGGATAAACACATGAGGGAGAGAGGAATAGAAGGATATGTTGATGGGGGGAGAGGGAGAGGGGGGTGGGAGGAGGCTCATGTGGGGTAGAAACACCAGCACGGAGCAGAGGGGCTGAATGGCCTGTTTCAGTGCTGGAAATACAATGATGGGCAACAGTCAGGAGTGAATTGCTAGTGTTTTATAATCGCCAATACCTTCTTGGCTCAATATTGTTTCTTGACAAGGGAAGGCTGCTGTTAACTTGTATTCTCATAGGGAACAAGGGGTGGGGTCCTTGGTGCCTGTGGAGTTAATGAGCATTAACGGTGTGCTGCGGAGACTCAGAGTCTGGTCTCAATTGGGTTAATGACATGGTGGAGAGCTGACAGAGAGAGAGAGAGAGAGACAGAGAGAGCGAGAGAGACAGAGACAGTGATAGAGAGACAGAGAGAGAGAGAGAGACAGAGAGAGCGAGAGAGACAGAGAGAGAGAGAGAGAAACAGAGAGAGAGAGAGCGAGACAGAGACAGAGACAGTGAGAGAGAGACAGAGAGAGAGAGAGAGACAGAGAGAGCGAGAGAGAGACAGAGACAGTGAGAGAGAGACAGAGACAGTGAGAGAGAGACAGAGACAGTGAGAGAGAGACAGAGAGAGAGACAGAGACAGTGAGAGAGAGACAGAGACAGTGAGAGAGAGACAGAGACAGTGAGAGAGAGACAGAGAGAGAGACAGAGACAGTGAGAGCGAGAGAGAGACAGAGAGAGAGACAGAGACAGTGAGAGAGAGACAGAGAGAGAGATAGAGACAGTGAGAGAGAGACAGAGACAGTGAGAGAGAGACAGAGACAGTGAGAGAGAGACAGAGACAGTGAGAGAGAGACAGAGAGAGAGACAGAGACAGTGAGAGCGAGAGAGAGACAGAGAGAGAGACAGAGACAGTGAGAGAGAGACAGAGACAGTGAGAGAGAGACAGAGAGAGAGACAGAGACAGTGAGAGCGAGAGAGAGACAGAGAGAGAGACAGAGATAGTGAGAGAGAGACAGAGAGAGAGATAGAGACAGTGAGAGAGAGACAGAGAGAGCGAGAGAGACAGAGAGAGCGAGACAGAGAGAGCGAGAGAGACAGAGAGAGCGAGAGAGACAGAGAGAGCGAGAGAGACAGAGAGAGCGAGACAGAGACAGAGAGTCAGCAAGGCAATTCCAGAGACCCCCCACTAAAATATTGGCCCAATCCCAGAGACCCCCTCCCCACCTTTCCCCCCCCCACCCTCCCTCACCCTGGCGAGTAATGGCACATTCCAAATCCTACCCCCCCCACCCCCCCAACCCCCTCACAACTCACACAAATATTGGGATATTCCTGGGACCTGCCCCCCCCTGCAATGGTTATTGCCCCCTCCCCCCCTATCCACCCCCAAGCCCCCACCCCCCAACCCCACCACCCCAGGGTCCCCTCTCCCCTCCCACCTCAGTTGCACATCCACTGAACGTTGGCGCCAGTGGGTAGCCAGACCCTATTGGAGCCCCCGCCGGGGTGGGTGCGGGTGGGGGAAGGGGGAATTGGGACCCCAGGAAATTCAACCGGGGTTGAGTTGGGGTTGGGGGGTGGGGGGGAGAGAATTTGGGGGCCGGGGCGGAGAAGGAACGCAGTGGGAGCAGATTCAATAGGAACTTTCAAAGGTGGGGGGGAAACATTTACAGGGAAATGGGGGGGGGGGGGAAGAGTCGGGGGTGGGAATTGGGGACGAATTGGATAGATCTTTCAATGGGCTAGCAGAGCTGCGATGGGCCGAATGGCCTCACCCTGGGCTGTATCGATCTAGAGTCGACTCACCTTGAAAACTTAAGTCGTCGGTGCCCTCGGTCAGTCTCACCCGGTACTTCAGTCATTTCAATTTACAGTCAATATCTTTTCTCCCCCGCTTGTGATTCACTGGGCAGACACCAGGAGGCAGTCATGGGCCTTTGCTTCATTGGGCAGCTGCTTAACCTGGGACACACCAACGGGGAAATTACGACACCTCAGGGGGCCACTCGGCCCCTCGAGGTTGTTCCGACATTCACTGAGGTCATGGCTGATATGCTTATAAACTCAAATCCAGGTTCCGCAGCCCCCCCTTCCCCGATAACCTTCGACCCCCCCTGTGGAGTGGGAGTGGGTGAGGGGTGGGAGAAGGTCCAGCTCCTTACAGCTGCCCCTCTCCCGAGACGTGGGCCCCAAAATCCCGGCCGACACTCCCCAGCATTGGCACTGAGGGTCCACCGCACTGTCGGAGGGTCAGTACTGAGGGAGCGCCGCACTGTCGGAGGGTCAGTACTGAAGGAGTGCCGCACTGTCAGAGGGTCAGTGCTGAGGGAGTGCCGCACTGTCAGAGGGTCAGTACTGAGAGAGCGCTGCACTGTTGGAGGGTCAGTACTGAGGGCGAGCCGCACTGTCGGAGGGTCAGTACTGAGGGCGAGCTGCACTGTCGGAGGGTCAGTACTGAGGGAGCGCCGCACTGTCGGAGGGTCAGTACTGAGGGAGCGCCGCACTGTCGGAGGGTCAGTACTGAGGGCGAGCCGCACTGTCGGAGGGTCAGTACTGAGAGAGCGCCGCACTGTCAGAGGGTCAGTACTGAGGGAGCGCCGCACTGTCAGAGGGTCAGTACTGAGGGCGAGCCGCACTGTCGGAGGGTCAGTACTGAGGGAGAGCCGCACTGTCGGAGGGTCACACAAAGGGTGGGAGAAGGTTGGAACTCTATTTCTGATGGTTGGTCAATAACCTTTGGGTCTGAGATTCTCCTATGTTGAGGCACAGGATCGAGGGGCTCTGATATTCACACTTGACGCCCAAAGCGGGGAGCAGGGACACAGAGCCACCTGGTGGCCAGGTACCTGCAACTGCAGCGTGACAGTTGACATAGGGAAAATGAATGGGGGGAAAAGGGTGGCAGGCAGGTTTTGTGTGGGGAGTGGGAGGGGGGGCAGTGCAGGAGGGGTGAGATCTGGGCAAGACGTTGTATCAGAGGGAAAGGGGAGGTTTCACGGCTGGTGGGGATGTAACCTAGTGATATAAGTATGGTAGCGAGACGCTAACCCTCCCTCCCTCTCTCAGACTCCTGCAGGAGGATTATACCATTGAGGTGAAACTCAACGACTACTTGGACATCAACTGCCCTCACTACCAGGATCCCAGTCCCTCCCGTTCTGCAGAACGTTATATCCTGTACCTCGTGGACCAGGAGGATTATCAGTCTTGCAAGCCCAAATCCAAGGATCAGGTCCGGTGGGAATGCCGAAAGCCACACGCCATTCACGGTCCTGAAAGGTTTTCTGAGAAATTCCAGCGCTTTACCCCTTTCAGCCTTGGCAAGGAATTCAAAGAGGGTCACTATTACTACTATCTCTGTGAGTATTACACAAAGGGAATTGTAATATTGCTGCAGTGCTCGTCGTGGGTTAATAATCCCATCGGCCGAGCTTCCCCTCCCACTGTGGGGGAATTTGAATTCGATTCACTAAATTCCGCTTCCAATCCAAACGCTCCTCGTTAACCGACGACCCAGTTGTCGCTTAAAAACCCCCACCCACCCGGTTCACGAGTTGCCCCTTCGAGGGAGGGAGGGAGTCTGCCAGCCTTACCCGGTCTGGCCTACTCTAGGCCTGCGTCCAGCCAAGTGGCCTGGCTCTGCCCTCAGGAACGGGCCTAGTCGGCCGCTCGGTTGGACCAAGCCAGAGACAGGGGTTGGAGGTAAAAGGCCCCACCGGGCCCCCTCTCTCAAGGGGGTGGTGGGGTGGAGATGAAGAGGGTCCCAGCCGGCCTGCTCTGCTGCTGTGACCACCGTTAGCCAACAAGGCCTCAGGATGCAGCCTGAGGCCTCCCTGCAGACTAGGCCTCGGTGCCAGGATAATGGGGGAGGGGGGGGTGGTGGGGGGGTGGGGGCGCTTCTGAGCCAAACAAAGGTGCCCATTCCAGGCGGGAGTGGGGATGGAGGGCTGGTCGTAGGCCTGAGCATGAATCCTATTCCGCCTCTTAATCTTTCTCCCCTCTCTTTTTCCAGCAAAGCCAATTCATAATCACGGAGAACAATGCCTCAAGCTCAGGATATATGTATGCTGCAAAAAGAGTGAGTACCCTCAAACTTCCCAGCTTATTATCCGGTCACTGACTGACGTCTAGAGGGATATCAGGAACAATTTGCAGTTCGACAGCACCTCAACCTCAGTTAAAAAGTCCAAAAAGGCTTCGAGTGATTAGTTATCAGCCAGAACCCAACCCCCAGCCACATCGGGAGATATCAGTAACAGGCGATCATGAAGCTGTGTCAGAGGGGTCGGTTTGAAGGAGCGTCTTAAAGGAGGAGAGAGAGAGAGAGGGAGAGAGGTGGAGAGGTTGAGGGAGGGAATTCCAGAGCTCAGGGCCCCCCCCAGGCAGCTGAAGGCCCGGCCGCCAATGGTGGAGCGATGGGAATCGGGGGATGGTCAAGAGGCCGGAATTGTGGAGAGAGCAAAGATCTCGGAAGGTTGTAGGGGCTGGAAGAGGTTACAGAGATAGGGAGGGGTGTAGGGGCTGGAGGAGGTTACAGAGATAGGGAGGGGTGTAGGGGCTGGAGGAGGTTACAGAGATAGGGAGGGGTGTAGGGGCTGGAGGGGGTTACAGAGATAGGGAGGGGTGTGTGGGCTGGAGGAGGTTACAGAGATCTCGGAGGGCTGTAGGGGCTGGAGGAGGTTACAGAGATAGGGGTGTGGGGACTGGAGGAGGTTACAGAGATAGGGAGGGGTGTAGGGGCTGGAGGGGGTTACAGAGATAGGGAGGGGTGTAGGGGCTGGAGGAGGTTACAGAGATAGGGAGGGGGTGTAGGGGCTGGAGGAGGTTACAGAGATAGGGAGGGGGTGTAGGGGCTGGAGGAGGTTTCGGGGATAGGGAGGGGGTGTAGAGAGGGGGTCGAGGACCATGGAGGGTTTCACACAAGCGGGATGTGAAGGGAATATGCCGGAAATACTCAGCCGATCTGGCAGTTCCTGTGGAGAGAGAGAGAGAAGCATTCACTCGTTGGTCGAAGCGCGCGAGGTCTTTATAATAAAGGGGTCTTCACAGAGAGGCTACGGAGAGAGTGTTTTCAGCAGTAGTGGGTGGCCAGGTTGGGGTGGGGGGTGGTGGGGGGGCGGCGAGTCCATCAGTCTAAGATAGAAATGGGAGTCTCTCTTTCCTTTGTTGAATGTTGCGATGATTTATTAAAACAATTCTCTGCATCTTCCATGTTTTGAAATAGATCATAACCCAAGATTGCGCACGACAGGCCCCAGTCTACCAGCAGGTGAGCAGGATGGGTATTTCTGTGAACAGACCCCAACCACAGCGGGGGCTGGGTTCAAGTGGCGCCCAGCGACCTTTGACCTCACGCCGGCCATTGCAAGGCCGCAATGCTCCGGCCATACCCGGCCGGTCTGTTCCCAGCCCACTGACCCGGGACAGCCTCCAGCGGGGGGGATGTGGGGGGTCTCGGGCCAGACCAGCGTTTGTTGCCCGTCCCTAATTGCCCCCTGGAACGGAGGGGTCTGGCTCGGCCATTTCGGTGGGGGGGTGTGGGGGGCGGGGGTGGGGAGCAGTTTAAGAGTCGGCCACGTATGTGGCTGTGGGCTCTGGAGTCACGTGTAGGCCAGACCGGGTAAGGGGGGCAGATTTCCCTCCCTAAAAAGGGGGCATTAGTGACCCAGATGGGGTTTTTATGACAATCGATGATAGTCGTCATGGTCACCGTCACTGAGACCTCTGGGTCACTCATCCAGGGACATTACCACCACATCGCTACCTCCTTCGTAATGTAGCAAACGTGGCAGTCAATTTGTGCATAGCAAAATCCCAGACCTTTTTTTAAAAAATTTTTTTTTTGGCGATGTTGGTTGAAGGATAAATATTGGCTCTAGGACACCTGGGGAGATCTCTCCCCTCCACTCTCCCCCCTCCACTCTACCCACCGCCCCCCCCAACCCCAACACCCGCTCCTCTTCCAATAGCTGCCGTGGGATCTTTTACAGCCACCCGCGTGGGCGGACAGAGGAAAGGGCGAGCGCAGAGATTCACTTGGTTTTGAGCACGAACGTCAACGTCAATTTTTCTTTTCTCACCTCTCTCTCTCTCCCTCTCCCTCCACAACAGATCAGCCGGAGGCAGATCTTCCAGACACCCAGAGAAGTACGGGCAGTTCGGCTGCCCTGGTCGCCTCTCGAGGCCTTGCTGTTCTGACGTTGCTGACCCTGTTGGTAGTTTAGGACCTCATGGCGCAAGACGTCATAATGGCCACCAACTATTGCCTCAAGTGTGTCAGGATTGGCGGCCTACAGCTGCTCACGGTCATCAAAATGGCCACCCACCATTGCTCAAGTTTGTCAAAATGGCCACCAGCTGTTGACTCAAGATGGCCACCAATAATTGTCTCAAAATGGCCACCAACAATTGTCTCAAAATGGCCACCAACTGCTGACTCAAAATGGCCACCAACAATTGTCTCAAAATGGCCACCACCTGCTGACTCAAGCTCATCAAGATGGCTGCCAACCATCGCCTCAATATGGCCACCAACAATCGTCTCAAGATGGCCACCAACTGCTGACTCAAGCGATGAATCAAAGATTGCTCTTCTCAGGCCAAAGTTGAAAACGGAAAGCTGGGCTCAGAGCGGGCCGGAGATGAAAAGCCTAGAATCGATTGGCGGATGTGCTGGGGGGTGAGGGGGGGGGCTGTTGGTGGGGGGGAGGAGCGTGGCGGCTTAAATCCAGGCTCCAAATTCTGTCCTCCCTTTAAACCTTGGCAACCCGAGGTTTGCGACAAAGGGATGGACTACCAAGATGTCGGCAAGGTTATTTTTTTGAGGGGGGTGGGGGGATTAAGAAATGTTTTTGTATCTTGGTTCTCATTAAGGAGACAGATTAGCTTCTCCAGGTGCCAAGTCGCTGGCGACGACAGGTGTCCGGACAAACTTTTCTCCCTAGGCCTTACTCCACTGAGATACAGGAAATCCAGGGCAAAATGCACATTTAAGAAGAAAGAGTTTATTTGTTATTTAAAGAGAGACTAAGCATCTGTAGCACGCACGCTGGTGTCAAAGGTCACGAGCGCGGTTGTGGTGGTTGGGGGGGGGGGGGTGACTTATTTTACTTCAAACAGAGCTTCAAGCAGGGGATCTGAGACTCTGCCGGCATGTAGCCTCGGTTAAAGGGAGCTCCTGTCTCCTTATTCCCGCTCCACCTCCCTGGTCCCAGATTGATTCCTGGCCCTCCACCCGCGGTTGCTATAGCGACCCGCCCTCTCGAATGGGGCCAGCTCCCGAACGGCTGTTGGAACCCGGGAAACCGGCGGCGCTGGTAGTTAGGCTTCCGGCGCTCAAGTAGGCCCGGCTCTGACAATGGCTGAGTTGTTTTTTGTTTTGCACAGGATTGCCGTCGATAGCTGGGCCCAGAGCTGAACCGGCCGGGGTGGGGGAGGGAACCATTAGGCGTGGGGTCAGCGAGCAAGGGTAAGATGGAGGCTCCTGGTCACCTCCAGGTAGGACATCTCTGGGACCCGGCCCGAGACCTGGGCGATTGACCTGGGCAACTCAAACATCCATCCCGATGCCAAACAGGGACCCCAGTGAAATCAAGACATTCCCTTTCTTCTGACCACACCCCCCCCCCACCACCACCACCCCACCCCCAACGATGCCAGTCAGATGAGGAGTTGAGCCAGCGTGCCGATTAACGGAGTGCCCCCTGTGGCCAACTGAGGCTCATCAGGCACTTGTTTGCTCAATCACTGTGTGCGGCTTTCAATCCCAAGTTCTGACTGGGTCCCCCTCTCAGCTCTCTGCCAGACCACGCCAGACCATGCCAGACCACGCCAGACCATGTCAGACCACGCCTGACCATGCCAGACCATGCCAGACCATGCCTGACCACGCCAGACCACGCCAGACCATGCCTGACCACGCCAGACCATGCCAGACCATGCCTGACCACGCCAGACCACGCCAGACCATGCCTGACCACGCCAGACCACGCCAGACCATGCCTGACCATGCCAGACCATGCCTGACCATGCCATCCTGGGCGGCCGGCCGGGCTATTAAAGGCTCCGTGCAGCAGTCTCGCCTCTTGAGCTAGACCCCAAATCCCAATTTGTGACTGAAATATTCAACATTCAGCGTGGGGCTGGTGGTGGGTGGGTGGGGAGAGGGGGGAGGTAGGGAAGGTCAGTTCTCACCTCGACAGGGCCCTTGCCAATAAGGGCACCCAAGTAGGTGAAATTTGGAGCCCGTCAACAGGACTGACAATTAGGCCCCCCCCATTGGGGCGAGTCAGTCAACAAAGGGCCGAGTTCCTCAGGCTAACCGGACTCTTCATTGATTGGTGGAGGAGGGGAATCAACCAGATTCTTCTGCACAAGGACCTCCGCCCTCCCAAGGGTCAGGCGGCCATCCCCCCCCATCAGCAATTTTCTTTTGTTATTCTTAATTATTCAGAACGTTAGGGGCTGCTTTTAATGGTTGAATTAAATTGAAGAAGAGGTGGGCAAAAATTGGCGTGCGAGGGGAACACTTCCTGTCGAGTGTTGTCCACTTCCTGGTGAATGTTGTCCACTTCCTGTGGGGGGGAGTCCACTTCCTGCTGAGCAGTGGCCACTTCCTGTGGGGGGGGAGTCCACTTCCTGCTGAGTGGTGGCCACTTCCTGTGGAGGGGAATCCACTTCCTACTGAGCGGTGGCCACTTCCTGTGGGGGGAGTCCACTTCCTGCTGAGTGATGGCCACTTCCTGTGGAGAGGAATCCATTTCCTGTTGAGTGGTGGCCACTTCCTGTGGGGGGGAGTCCACTTCCTGCTGAGTGGTGGTCACTTCCTGTGGAGGGGAGTCCATTCCTGTTGAGTGGTGGCCACTTCCTGTGGAGAGGAATCCATTTCCTGTTGAGTGGTGGCCACTTCCTGTGGGGGGGAGTCCACTTCCTGCTGAGTGGTGGCCACTTCCTGTGGAGGAGAGTCCATTCCTGTTGAGTGGTAGCCACTTCCAGTGGGGTGGGGAGTCCACTTCCTGTTAAGTGGTGGCCACTTCCTGTGAGGGGGGGGAAGTTCACTTCCTGCTGAGTGGTGGCCACTTCCTGTGGAGGGGAATCCACTTCCTGCTGAGTGGTGGCCACATCCTGTGGGGAGGGGAATCCACTTCCTGTTGAGTTGGCCACTTCCTGTTGAGAGGTGGTCACTTCCTGTTGAGTTGGTCACTCACCCATGGCAGCGATAGACTAGCCCCAGGACCTCTGGACCCAACCGTGGGTTTGGGGAGATGGTGGAGGGGGTGAGTCGTCTCAGTTTGTGTCCTGTCCTCGCACTGTAGACAGTCTCTCTCTCTGGGATGTATAATCATTGTAAAATTGTACCATTTTGTAAATATTTGAAATTGTTTTGTACATGGAACTACTGTTTTTTTATATGGATATTGTCCCTGTAATAAATATCACTAAAAAAAATATTAACGTGACGTTCCCATCAGTGCAACTGTGGTCAACAGCGAGTTAGCCCCGGGGGGGGTGGCGGACTTGTCCTCAGTACCATGGGGTGAGGTGGAAGTGGGGAGGAGGGAGGAAATGGGGGAGAATCCAGGGATTCCAAGACCCGGTGACTCCTCGGACAAGTGCCTCAACGTGGTGGGGGGGGGGGGGGGGGGGGTGGGGGGTGAATCCGGAGCCAAAACTGGGTGGGATCGGAGAGCACGGTCAGTGAAGCAGATGGGATCCTGGGTTCCAGGAACAGCGGCATCGAGTACGAAAGCAGGGAGGTTGTGCTGAACCTTTCTAAAGCTCTGGTTAGGGCCCCGAGCAGGGTGCAAGTGGCCAGTTCTGGTCACAACGCTTTAGGGAGGATGTGAGGGTGCGGAGGGGGATTTACCAGAACGGGTCCAGGGAGGAGGGGGTTTTAGCGACAGGGTTCGATCGGAGAAGCTGGGATTGTTCCCCTTGGGGCGAAGGAGATGGAGGGGGAGATTTGATCGAGGGGAACAAGATGGTGACAGGTTTGGATAAGGGAGAGGAAGGAAAGCTGTTCCCATCGGCTGATGGTACAAGGACTAAGGGGAGGGGGACACAGATTTAAGGTTTTGGATATTGAGCGGGTGGGATGTGAGGTAGAAATGTTTTACGCAGCGAGAGGTGACGACCGGGAACTCGCTGCCCACGAGGGGGTTGGGGGGAGAGTGGGGTGGGAGGTGGAAGGGGAGACGATGAACGATTTTAAGAGGGAATTGGACACACGCTCGGGGGAACTAAACTCGCAGGGGGACGGGGAGAGAGAGGGGGGAATGGGGCTGTCTGGATTGCTCCAGAGGGGGTCACCAGGGACTCGATGGGCTGAATTGCCTGTGCTGTAATGACTCGATGGATCCTAAGATATCTCAGCTGGAGAGAGATGGCGGAGGAGAAGGATAAAGATGTTGTTTTGAGACGAGGCCATCATTTCAATGATGCAGGGTTTGAAATCTTCAGTCAGGCCTAGTTATTGAGGCTCCAGTCATGTGAAAGTAGAGAAAAGAGGAGGCAAAGGGGATGAACTGGAGTCAAAATTCGCCCTTCAACACCTTACATTTCTATAACACATTTAATCTAATAAAACACACCAAGATGCATCATAGCAGCGCTACAGAACACAATCTGACCCCAAGCCAAAGAGAGAGAACTCATAAAAAACCGCGGTCAAAGAGGGCACCGGTTAGGAGGGTCTTAAAGGAGGAGAGAGAGAGAGAGAGAGGCGGAGAAGTTTAGGGAGGGAATTCCAGAGCTCAGGGACCCCCCCAGGCAGCTGGAGGCACGGCCGCCAATGGTGGAGGAATGGGAATCGGGGATTGGTCAAGAGGCCGGAGGTTATAGAGATAGGGAGGGGTGTAGGGGCTGGAGGAGGTTATAGAGATAGGGAGGGGTGTAGGGGCTGGAGGAGGTTACAGAGATAGAGAGGGATGTAGGGGCTGGAGGAGGTGACAGAGATAGGGAGGGGTGTAGATGCTGGAGGAGGTTACAGAGATAGGGAGGGGTGGAGGGGCTGGAGGAGGTTACAGAGATAGGGAGGGGTGTAGGGGCTGGAGGAGTTTACAGAGGGAGGGCCGCACTGTCGGAGGGTCAGAACTGAGGGAGGGCCGCACAGTCGGAGGGTCAGTACTGAGGAAGCGCCGCACTGTCGGAAGGTCAGTACTGAGGGAGCGCCGCACTGTTAGAGGGTCAATGCTGAGGCAGTGCCGCGCTGTCGGAGGGTCAGTACTGAAAGAGCGCCGCACTGTCGGAAGGTCAGTACTGAGGGAGCACCGCACTGTCAGAGGGTCAGTGCTGAGGGAGTGCCGCACTGTCGGAGGGTCAGTACTGAGGGAGCGCCGCACTATCGGAGGGTTGGTACTGAGGGAGTGCCGCACTGTCGGAGGGTCAGTACTGAGGGAGAGCTGCACTATCGGAGGGTCAGTACTGAGGGAGTGCCGCACTGTCGGAAGGTCAGTACTGAGGGAGCGCTGCACTGTCGGAGGGTCAGTACTGAGGGAGAGCCGCACTGTCGGAGGGTCAGTACTGAGGGAGTGCCGCGCTGTCGGAAGGTCAGTACTGAGGGAGCGCTGCACTGTCGGAGGGTCAGTACTGAGCGAGCGCCACACTGTCGGAGGGTCAGTACTGAAGGAGTGCCGCACTGTCGGAGGGTCAGTACTGAGGGAGCGCCGAACTGACGGAGGGTCAGTACTGAGGGAGCGCCGCATTGTTGGAGGGTCAGTACTGAGGGAGCGCCGCACTGTCAGAGGGTCAGTACTGAGGGAGCGCTTCACTGTCGTAGGGTCAGTACTGAGGGAGCGCCACACTGTCGGAGGGTCAGTACTGAGGGAGCGCTTCACTGTCGTAGGGTCAGTACTGAGGGAGCGCAGCACTGTCGGAGGGTTAGTCCGAGGGAGTGCCGCACTGTCGGAGGGTCAGTACCGAGGGAGAGCCGCACTGTCAGAGGGTCAGTACTGAGGGCGTGCCGCACTGTCGGACGGTCAGTACTGAGGGAGCGCCGCACAGTCGGAGTGACAGTATTGAGGGGGTGCCGCACTGTCGTAGGGGTTGGTAGCACAGAGAACGACAGGGAAAACAAGAGAATTGTGCAGTTAGAATGATGAAATAATGAAAGAAAGGAGTTGGGGTGCCGAATGTTAGTGAATGAGAGAGAGTGAAGTGAGAATAAAAGAGAGACAAAGACAAAGATTCAGAGACTGTGTGAAAGAAAAGGAGGTAGTGGAGAGACTGAGGCAGATAAATACACAGAGAGAGAGAGGCTGAGACAGAGAGTGTGAATGACTGTGTGAGGGAGAGAGAGACAGATAAATACACAGAGAGAGTGAGGCTGAGACAGGGAGTGTGAGAGACTGTGTGAGAGAGAGACAGACAAATACTCAGAGAGAGTGAGGCTGAGACAGGGAGTGTGAGTGACTGTGTGAGAGAGAGACAGAGAGAGACAGATAAATACTCAGAGAGAGTGAGGCTGAGACAGAGAGTGTGAGAGAATGTGTGAGGGAGAGAGAGAGAGACAGATAAATAAACACAGAGAGGCTGAGACAGAGTGTGAGTGACTGTGTGAGGGAGAGACAGAGACAGATAAATACACAGAGAGAGTGAGGCTGAGAGAGAGTGAGAGACTGTGAGAGGGAGAGAGAGAGAGACATAAATAAACACAGAGAGAGAGGCTGAGAAATAGAGTGTGAGTGACTATGTGAGGGAGAGAGAGAGACAGATAAATACACAGAGAGAGAGAGGCTGAGACAGAGAGTGTGAGAGACTGTGCGAGAGAGAGACAGAGAGAGGCAGATAAATACACAGAGAGAGAGAGGCTGAGACAGGGAGTGTGAGAGACTGTGTGAGAGAGAGAGACAGATAAATACACAGAGAGAGAGAGGCTGAGACAGGGAGTGTGAGAGACTGTGTGAGAGAGAGAGACAGATAAATACTCAGAGAGAGTGAGGCTGAGACAGGGAGTGTGAGTGACTGTGTGAGAGAGAGACAGCGAGAGGCAGATAAATACACCGAGAGAGAGAGGCTGGGACAAAGAGTGTGAGAGACTGTGTGAGGGAGAGAGAGAGAGAGAGAGATAAATAAACATAGAGAGAGAGGCTGAGACAGAGAGTGTGAGAGACTGTGTGAGAGAGAGACAGAGAGAGGCAGATAAATACACAGAAAGAGAGAGGCTGAGACAGAGAGTGTGAGAGACTGTGTGAGGGAGAGAGAGAGACAGATAAATACACAGAACGAGAGAGGCTGAGACAGAGAGTGTGAGAGACTGTGTGAGGGAGAAAGAGAGAGACAGATAAATACACAGAGAGAGTGAGGCTGAGACAGAAAGTGTGAGAAACTGTGTGAGGCTGAGAGAGAGAGTGTGAGTGACTGCGTGTGAGAGAGAGAGAGACAGATAAATACTCAGAGAGAGTGAGGCTGAGACAGGGAGTGTGAGTGACTGTGTGAGAGAGAGACAGCGAGAGACAGATAAATACTCAGAGAGAGTGAGGCTGAGACAGAGAGTGTGAGTGACTGTGTGAGGGAGAAAGAGAGAGACAGATAAATACACAGAGAGAGTGAGGCTGAGACAGAAAGTGTGAGAAACTGTGTGAGGCTGAGACAGTGTGAGTGACTGTGTGAGAGAGAGAGCGAGACAGACAGATAAATACTAAGAGAGAGTGAGGCTGACACAGAGAGTGTGAGAGAATGTGTGAGGGAGAGAGAGAGAGACAGATAAATAAACACAGAGAGAGAGGCTGAGACAGAGAGTGTGTGTGACTGTGTGAGGGAGAGAGAGAGACAGATAAATAAAGAGAGAGAGAGAGGCTGAGACAGAGAGTGTGAGTGACTGTGTGAGGGAGAGAGAGAGAGACAGATAAATACACAGACAGAGTGAGGCTGAGACAGAGAGTGCGAGAGATTGTGTGAGGGAGAGCGAGAGAGACAGATAAATACACAGAGAGAGAGTCTGAAAAGAGAGCGTGAGAGACTGTGTGAGGTAGAGAGACAGAGAGAGACAGATAAATAAACACAGAGCGAGAGGCTGAGACAGAGAATGTGAGTGACTGTGTGAGGGAGAGAGAGAGAGACAGATAAATACACAGACAGAGTGAGGCTGAGACAGAGAGCGTGAGAGATTGTGTGAGGGAGAGCGAGAGAGACAGATAAATACACAGAGAGTGAGGCTGAGACAGAGAGTGTGAGAGACTGTGTGAGGGAGAGAGAGAGACAGATAAATAGACAGAGAGAGTTAGGCTGAGACAGAAAGTGTGAGAGACTGTGTGAGAGAGAGACAGAGAGAGGCAGATAAATACACCAAGAGAGAGAGGCTGGGACAGAGAGTGTGAGAGACTGTGTGAGGGAGAGAGAGAGAGACAGATAAATAGACAGAGATAGAGAGGTGCTAAGACCGAGAGTATGAGAGACTGTGTGAGGGAGAGACAGACAGATAAATACACAGAGAGAGTGTTGCTGAGACAGAGAGTGTGAGAGACTGTGTTAGGGAGAGAGACAGAGAGAGACAGATAAATACACAGAGAGAGAGAGGCTGAGACAGAGAGTGTGAGAGACTGTGTGAGGGAGAGAGAGAGAGACAGATAAATACACAGACAGAGTGAGGCTGAGACAGAGAGTGCGAGAGATTGTGTGAGGGAGAGCGAGAGAGACAGATAAATACACAGAGAGAGAGTCTGAAAAGAGAGTGTGAGAGACTGTGTGAGGTAGAGAGACAGAGAGAGGCAGATAAATACAAAGAGAGAGTAAGGCTGGGACAGAGAGTGTGAGAGACAGTGTGTGGGAGAGAGAGAGAGACAGATAAATACACAGAGAGAGTGAGGCTGAGACAGAGAGTGTGAGAGACTGTGTGAGGGAGAGAGAGAGAGAGACAGATAAATACACAGAGAGAGCGTTGCTGGTACAGAGAGTGTTAGAGACTGGGAGAGGGAAGAGACAGAGAGAGACAGATAAATACACAGGGAGAGAAAGGCTGAGACAGAGAGTGTGAGAGACTGTGTGAGGGAGAGAGAGACAGATAAATACACAGAGAGAGTGTTGATTGTACAGAGAGTGTTAGAGACTGGGAGAGGGAAGAGACAGAGAGAGACAGATAAATACACAGGGAGAGAAAAGCTGAGACAGAGAGTGTGAGAGACTGTGTGAGGGAGAGAGAGACAGATAAATACACAGAGTGAGTCTGAGACAGAATGTGAGAGACTCTGTGAGGGAGAGACATAGAGAGGCAGTTAAATACTCAGAGAGAGACAGGCTGAAACAGAGAGTGTGTAAGACTGTGTGAGGGAGAGAGACAGAGAGAGGCAGATAAATACAGAGAGAGAGAGGTTGTGACAGAGAGTGTGAGAGACTCTGTGAGGGAGAGAGAGAGAGAGATAGATAAATACACAGAGAGAGAGAGGCTGAGACAGAGAGTGTGTGAGACTGTGTGAGGGAGAGAGAGAGTGACAGAAAAATACACAGAGAGAGAGAGGCTCAGACAGAGAGTGTGAGAGACTGTGTGAGAGAGAGACAGCGAGAGACAGATAAATAGTCAGAGATAGTGAGGCTGAGACAGAGAGTGTGAGACTGTGTGTGAGGGAGAAAGAGAGAGACAGATAAATACACAGAGAGAGTGAGACTGAGACAGAAAGTGTGAGAAACTGTGTGAGGCTGAGACAGACAGTGTGAGTGACTGTGTGAGAGAGAGAGAGAGACAGACAGATAAATACACAGAGAGAGTGAGGCTGAGAAAGGGAGTGTGAGTGACTGCGTGAGAGAGAGACAGAGAGAGACAGATAAATACTAAGAGAGAGTGAGGCTGACACAGAGAGTGTGAGAGAATGTGTGAGGGAGAGATAGAGAGACAGATAAATAAACACAGAGAGCGAAGCTGAGACAGAGAGTGTGAGTGACTGGATGAGGGAGAGAGAGACAGATAAATACACAGACAAAGTGAGGCTGAGACAGAGAGTGCGAGAGACTTTGTGAGAGAGAGACAGAGAGAGGCAGATAAATACAGAGAGAGAGAGAGGCTGACACAGAGAGAGTGAGTGACTGTGTGAGGTAGAGAGACAGACAGAGACAGATAATTACACAGAGACAGTGAGGCTGAGACAGGGAGTGTGAGAGACTGTGTGAGAGAGAGACAAAGAGAGACAGTTAAATACTCAGAGAGAGTGAGGCTGAGGCAGAGAGTGTGAGTGACGATGTGAGGGAGAGAGAGAGAGACAGATAAATACACAGAGAGCGTGAGGCTGAGAAAGAAAGTGTGAGAAAATGTGTGAGGCTGAGACAGACAGTGTGAGTGACTGTGTGAGGGAAAGAGAGAGAGACAGATAAATACACAGAAAGAGAGGCTGAGACAGAGAGTGTGAGAGATTGAGTGAGAGAGAGAGAGAGAGAGAGAGAGAGACAGATAAATACACAGAGAGAGTGAGGCTGAGACAGAGAGTGTGAGAGACTGTGAGAGGGAGAGAGAGAGATACTTATAAATAGACAGAGAGAGAGGCTGAGAGACAGAGTGTGAGAGACTGTGTGAGGGAGAGAGAGAGACAGATAAATACACAGAGAGAGAGAGGCTGAGACAGAGAGTGTGAGGGACTGTGTGAGGGGGAGACAGAGAGACAGATAAATACCCAGAAAGAGAGAGGCTGAGACAGAGAGTGTGAGAGACTGTGTGAGAGAGAGACATAGAGAGGCAGATAAATACACAGAGAGAGAGAGGCTGGGTTAGAGAGTGTGAGAGACTGTGTGAGGGAGAGAGAGAGAGATTGATAAATACGCAGAGAGAGAGAGGCTGAGATAGAGAGTGTGAGAGACTGTGTTAGGGAGAGACAGACAGATAAATACACAGAGAGAGTGAGGCTGAGACAGAATGTGAGAGACTGTGTGAGGGAGAGACATAGAGAGGCAGTTAAAAACACAGAGAGAGAGAGGCTGAAACAGAGAGTGTGAGAGACTGTGTGAGAGAGAGACAGATAAATACTCAGAGAAAGTGAGGCTGAGACAGGGAGTGTGAGGGACAGAGAGAGAGACAGATTAACACAGAGAGAGAGAGAGGCTGAGACAGAAAGTGTGAGAAACAGTGTGAGGCTGAGACAGAGAGTGTGAGAGACTGTGTGAGGGAGAGAGACAGAAAAATACACAGAGAGAGACGCTGAGACAGAAAGTGTGAGAGACTGTGTGAGAGAGAGACAGAGGGAGACAGATAAATACAGAGAGAGAGAGGCTGAGACAGAGAGTGTGAGAGACTGTGAGGGAGAGAGAGAGAGAGACAGATAAATACACAGAGAGAGAGAGGCTGAGACCGAGAGTGTGAGAGACTGTGTGAGGGAGAGACAGACAGATAAATACACAGAGTGTTGCTGGTACAGAGAGATTTAGAGACAGGGAGAGGGAGAGAGACAGAGAGAGAGACAGATAAATACACAGGGAGAGAGAGGCTGAGACAGAGAGTGAGAGACTGTGTGAGGGAGAGAGAGAGAGATAAATACACAGAGAGAGTGAGGATGAGACAGAATGTGAGAGTCTCTGTGAGGGAGAGACATAGAGAGGCAGTTAAATATAGTGAGGCTGACACAGAGAGTGTGAGAGAATGTGTGAGGGAGAGATAGAGAGACAGATAAATAAACACAGAGAGCGAAGCTGAGACAGAGAGTGTGAGTGACTGGATGAGGGAGAGAGAGACAGATAAATACACAGACAAAGTGAGGCTGAGACAGAGAGTGCGAGAGACTTTGTGAGAGAGAGACAGAGAGAGGCAGATAAATACACAGAGAGAGAGAGGCTGACACAGAGAGAGTGAGTGACTGTGTGAGGTAGAGAGACAGACAGAGACAGATAATTACACAGAGACAGTGAGGCTGAGACAGGGAGTGTGAGAGACTGTGTGAGAGAGAGACAAAGAGAGACAGTTAAATACTCAGAGAGAGTGAGGCTGAGGCAGAGAGTGTGAGTGACGATGTGAGGGAGAGAGAGAGAGACAGATAAATACACAGAGAGCGTGAGGCTGAGAAAGAAAGTGTGAGAAAATGTGTGAGGCTGAGACAGACAGTGTGAGTGACTGTGTGAGGGAAAGAGAGAGAGACAGATAAATACACAGAAAGAGAGGCTGAGACAGAGAGTGTGAGAGATTGAGTGAGAGAGAGAGAGAGAGAGAGAGAGACAGATAAATACACAGAGAGAGTGAGGCTGAGACAGAGAGTGTGAGAGACTGTGAGAGGGAGAGAGAGAGACTTATAAATAGACAGAGAGAGAGGCTGAGAGACAGAGTGTGAGAGACTGTGTGAGGGAGAGAGAGAGACAGATAAATACACAGAGAGAGAGAGGCTGAGACAGAGAGTGTGAGAGACTGTGTGAGGGGGAGACAGAGAGACAGATAAATACCCAGAAAGAGAGAGGCTGAGACAGAGAGTGTGAGAGACTGTGTGAGAGAGAGACATAGAGAGGCAGATAAATACACAGAGAGAGAGAGGCTGGGTTAGAGAGTGTGAGAGACTGTGTGAGGGAGAGAGAGAGAGATTGATAAATACGCAGAGAGAGAGAGGCTGAGACAGAGAGTGTGAGAGACTGTGTTAGGGAGAGACAGACAGATAAATACACAGAGAGAGTGAGGCTGAGACAGAATGTGAGAGACTGTGTGAGGGAGAGACATAGAGAGGCAGTTAAAAACACAGAGAGAGAGAGGCTGAAACAGAGAGTGTGAGAGACTGTGTGAGAGAGAGACAGATAAATACTCAGAGAAAGTGAGGCTGAGACAGGGAGTGTGAGTGACTATGTGAGAGAGAGACAGAGAGAGACAGCTAAATACTCAGAGAGAGGGAGGCTGAGACAGAGAGTGTGAGAGACTGTGTGAGGGACAGAGAGAGAGACAGATTAACACAGAGAGAGAGAGAGGCTGAGACAGAAAGTGTGAGAAACTGTGTGAGGCTGAGACAGAGAGTGTGAGAGACTGTGTGAGGGAGAGAGACAGAAAAATACACAGAGAGAGACGCTGAGACAGAGAGTGTGAGAGACTGTGTGAGAGAGAGACAGAGAGAGACAGATAAATACAGAGAGAGAGAGGCTGAGACAGAGAGTGTGAGAGACTGTGAGGGAGAGAGAGAGAGAGACAGATAAATACACAGAGAGAGAGAGGCTGAGACCGAGAGTGTGAGAGACTGTGTGAGGGAGAGACAGACAGATAAATACACAGAGTGTTGCTGGTACAGAGAGATTTAGAGACAGGGAGAGGGAGAGAGACAGAGAGAGAGACAGATAAATACACAGGGAGAGAGAGTCTGAAACAGAGAGTGTGAGAGACTGTGTGAGGTAGAGAGAGAGGCAGATAAATACACAGAGAGAGAGAGAGGCTGAGACAGGGAGTGTGAGAGGCTGTGTGAGGGAGAGAGAGCGAGACAGATAAATAATCAGAGATTGAGAGGCTGAGACTGAGAGTGTGAGAGTCTGTGTTAGGGAGAGACAGACAGATAAATACACAGAGTGTTGCTGGGACAGAGTGTGTTAGAGAAGGGGTGAGGGAGAGAGACAGAGAGAGACAGATAAATACACAGGGAGAGAGAGGCTGATACAGAGAGTGTGTGAGATTGTGTGAGGGAGAGAGAGACAGATAAATACACAGACAGAGTGAGGCTGAGACAGAATGTGATAACTCTGTGAGGGAGAGACATAGAGAGGCAGTTAAATACTCAGAGAGAGACAGGCTGAAACAGAGAGTGTGTGAGACTGTGTGAGGGAGAGAGACAGAGAGAGGCACAAAAATACAGAGAGAGAGAGGCTGGGACAGAGAGTGTGAGAGACTGTGTGAGGGAGAGAGAGAGTGACAGATAAATACACAGAGAGAGGCTCAGACAGAGAGTGTGAGAGACTGTGTGAGGGAGAGAGAGAGAGAGGCAGATAAATACACAGAGAGAGAGGCTGAGACAGAGAGTGTGAGAGACTGTGTGAGGGAGAGACAGAGAGAGACAGATAAATACACAGAGAGAGAGAGGCTGAGACCGAGAGTGTGATAGACTTTGTGAGGGAGAGAGAGATAGATAAATACACAGAGAATGTGTGGCTGAGAGAGAATGTGAGATACTCTGTGAGGGAGAGACTTAGAGAGGCAGTTAAATACTCAGAGAGAGACAGGCTGAAACAGAGAGTGTGTGAGGCTGAGTGAGGGAGGGAGACAGAGAGAGGCAGATAAATACAGAGAGAGAGAGGCTGTGACAGCGAGTGTGAGAGACTGTGTGAGGGAGAGAGAGAGACAGATAAATTAACAGTGAGAGTGACGCTGAGACAGAGAGTGTGAGAGACTGTGTGAGGGAGAGAGAGAGAGAGAGAGACAGATAAATACACAGAGAGAGAGAGAGGCTGAGACAGAGAGTGTGAGAGACTGTGTGAGGGAGAGACAGAGAGAAGCAGATAAATACACAGAGAGAGAGAGGCTGAGACAGGGAGTGTGAGAGACTGTGTGAGGGAGAGAGAGGCAGATAAATACACAGAGAGAGTGAGGCTGAGACAGAGAGGGTGAGAGACTGTGTGAGGGAGAGAGAAAGACAGATAAATACACAGAGAGAGAGAGGCTGAGACAGAGACTGTGTGAGGGAGAGAGAGAGACAGATAAATACACAGAGCGAGAGAGGCTGAGACAGAGAGTGTGAGAGACTGTGTGAGAGAGAGTCAGAGTTAGGCAGATAAATACACAGAGAGAGAGAGGCTGACACAGAGAGTGTGAGAGACTGTGTGAGAGAGAGTCAGAGTTAGGCAGATAAATACACAGAGAGAGAGAGGCTGAGACAGAGAGTTTGAGTGACTGTGTCGGGAAGAGAGACTGAGAGAGACAGATAAATACACAGAGAGAGTGAGGCTGAGACAGGGAGTGTGAGTGACTATGTGAGAAAGAGAGAGAGAGACAGATAAATACACAGAGAATGTGAGGCTGCGAAAGAAAGTGTGAGAAACTGTGTGAGGCTGAGACAGAGAGCGTGAGTGACTGTGTGAGGGAGAGAGAGATAAATACACAGAGAATGTGAGGCTGCGAAAGAAAGTGTGAGAAACTGTGTGAGGCTGAGACAGAGAGCGTGAGAGACTGTGTGAGAGAGAGAGAGAGAGAGAGACAGATAAATACAGAGAGAGTGAGGCTGAGACAGAGAGTGTGAGAGACTGTGTGAGGGAGAGAGAGAGAGAATTATAAATACTCAGAGAGAGAGGCTGAGACAGAGAGTGTGAGAGACTGTGTAAGAGAGAGACATAGAGAGGCAGATATATACACAGAGAGAGAGAGGCTGAGACCGAGAGTGTGAGAGACTGTGTGAGGGAGAGACAGACAGATAAATACACAGAGAGAGTGTTGCTGGTACAGAGAGTGTTAGAGACAGGGAAAGGGAGAGAGACAGAGAGAGACAGATAAATACAGAGGGAGAGAGAGGCTGAGACAGAGAGTGTGCGAGACTGTGTGAGGGAGAGAGAGACAGAAAAATACACAGAGTGAGTGAGGCTGAGACAGAATGTGAGAGACTCTGTGAGGGAGAGACATAGAGAGGCAGTTAAATAGTCAGAGAGAGACAGGCTGAAACAGAGAGTGTGTGAGACTGTGTGAGGGAGAGAGACAGAGAGAAGCACAAAAATACAGAGAGAGAGAGGCTGGGACAGAGAGTGTGAGAGACTGTGTGAGGGAGAGAGAGAGTGACAGATAAATACACAGAGAGAGGCTCAGACAGAGAGTGTGAGAGACTGTGTGAGGGAGAGAGAGAGAGAGAGGCAGATAAATACACAGAGAGAGAGGCTGAGACAGAGAGTGTGATAGACTTTGTGAGGGAGAGAGAGATAGATAAATACACAGAGAATGTGTGGCTGAGAGAGAATGTGAGATACTCTGTGAGGGAGAGACTTAGAGAGGCAGTTAAATACTCAGAGAGAGACAGGCTGAAACAGAAAGTGTGTGAGGCTGAGTGAGGGAGAGAGACAGAGAGAGGCAGATAAATACAGAGAGAGAGAGGCTGTGACAGCGAGTGTGAGAGACTGTGTGAGGGAGAGAGAGAGACAGATAAATTAACAGTGAGAGTGACGCTGAGACAGAGAGTGTGAGAGACTGTGTGAGGGAGAGAGAGAGAGAGAGAGACAGATAAATACACAGAGAGTGAGGCTGAGACAGAGAGGGTGAGAGACTGTGTGAGGGAGAGAGAAAGACAGATAAATACACAGAGAGAGAGAGGCTGAGACAGAGACTGTGTGAGGGAGAGAGAGAGACAGATAAATACACAGAGCGAGAGAGGCTGAGACAGAGAGTGTGAGAGACTGTGTGAGAGAGAGTCAGAGTTAGGCAGATAAATACACAGAGAGAGAGAGGCTGACACAGAGAGTGTGAGAGACTGTGTGAGAGAGAGTCAGAGTTAGGCAGATAAATACACAGAGAGAGAGAGGCTGACACAGAGAGTTTGAGTGACTGTGTCGGGTAGAGAGACAGAGAGAGACAGATAAATACACAGAGAGAGTGAGGCTGAGACAGGGAGTGTGAGTGACTGTGAGAATGAGAGAGAGAGACAGATAAATACACAGAGAATGTGAGGCTGCGAAAGAAAGTGTGAGAAACTGTGTGAGGCTGAGACAGCGAGCGTGAGAGACTGTATGAGAGAGAGAGAGAGAGAGAGAGACAGATAAATACACAGAGAGAGTGAGGCTGAGACAGAGAGTGTGAGAGACTGTGTGAGGGAGAGAGAGAGAGAATTATAAATACACAGAGAGAGAGGCTGAGACAGAGAGTGTGTGAGACTGTGTGAGGGAGAGACAGAGAGACAGATAAATACACAGAGTGAGAGGCTGAGACAGAGAGTGTGAGAGACTGTGTGAGAGAGAGACATAGAGAGGCAGATATATACACAGAGAGAGAGAGGCTGAGACCGAGAGTGTGAGAGACTGTGTGAGGGAGAGACAGACAGATAAATACACAGAGAGAGTGTTGCTGGTACAGAGAGTGTTAGAGACAGGGAGAGGGAGAGAAACAGAGAGAGACAGATAAATACACAGGGAGAGAGAGGCTGAGACAGAGAGTGTGAGAGACTGTGTGAGGGAGAGAGAGACAGATAAATACACAGAGTGAGTGAGGCTGAGACAGAATGTGAGAGACTCTGTGAGGGAGAGACATAGAGAGGCAGTTAAATACTCAGAGAGAGACAGGCTGAAACAGAGAGTGTGATAGACTGTGTGAGGGAGAGAGACAGAGAGAGGCAGATAAATACAGAGAGAGAGAGGCTGTGACAGAGAGTGTGAGACTGCGTGAGGGAGAGAGAGGGACAGATAAATTAACAGAGAGATTGAGGCTGAGACAGAGATTGTGAGTGACTGTGGGAGAGAAAGAGAGACAGATAAATACACAGAGAGAGTGAGGCTGAGACAGAGAGTGTGAGAGACTATGCGAGGCTGAGACAGAGAGTGTGAGAGACTGTGTGATGGAGCGACAGACAGATAAATACACAGAGAGAGTGTTGTTGGGACAGAGAGTGTGAGTGACTGCGTGAGAGAGAGACAGAGAGAGGCAGATAAGTACACAGAGAGAGAGAGGCTGAGACAGAGAGTGTGAGAGACTGTGTGAGGGAGAGAGAGGCAGATAAATACACAGAGAGAAGAGGCTGAGACAGGGAGTGTGAGAGACTGTGTGAGAGAGAGTCAGAGTTAGGCAGATAAATACACAGAGAGAGAGGCTGACACAGAGAGTGTGAGTGACAGTGTCGGGTAGAGAGACAGAGAGAGACAGATAAATACACAGAGAGAGTGAGGCTGAGACAGGGAGTGTGAGTGACTATGTGAGAAAGAGAGAGAGAGACAGATAAATACACAGAGAATGTGAGGCTGCGAAAGAAAGTGTGAGAAACTGTGTGAGGCTGAGACAGAGAGCGTGAGTGACTGTGTGAGGGAGAGAGAGATAAATACACAGAGAGAGAGGCACTAACAGAGAGTGTGAGAGACTGTGTGAGAGAGAGAGAGAGAGAGACAGATAAATACACAGAGAGTGTGAGGCTGAGACAGAGAGTGTGAGAGACTGTGTTAGGCAGAGAGAGAGACAGATAAATTAACAGTGAGAGTGAGGCTGAGACAGAGAGTGTGAGAGACTGTGTGAGGGAGAGAGAGAGAGAGAGAGAGACAGATAAATACACAGAGAGAGAGAGGCTGAGACAGAGAGTGTGAGAGACTGTGAGGGAGAGACAGAGAGAAGCAGATCAATACACAGAGAGAGAGAGGCTGAGACAGGGAGTGTGAGAGACTGTGTGAGGGAGAGAGAGACAGATAAATACACAGAGAGAGAGAGGCTGAGACAGAGACTGTGTGAGGGAGAGAGAGAGACAGATAAATACACAGAGCGAGAGAGGCTGAGACAGAGAGTGTGAGAGACTGTGTGAGAGAGAGTCAGAGTTAGGCAGATAAATACACAGAGAGAGAAAGGCTGACACAGAGAGTGTGAGAGACTGTGTGAGAGAGAGTCAGAGTTAGGCAGATAAATACACAGAGAGAGAGAGGCTGACACAGAGAGTTTGAGTGACTGTGTCGGGTAGAGAGACAGAGAGAGACAGATAAATACACAGAGAGAGTGAGGCTGAGACAGGGAGTGTGAGTGACTATGTGAGAAAGAGAGAGAGAGACAGATAAATACACAGAGAATGTGAGGCTGCGAAAGAAAGTGTGAGAAACTGTGTGAGGCTGAGACAGAGAGCGTGAGTGACTGTGTGAGGGAGAGAGAGATAAATACTCAGAGAATGTGAGGCTGCGAAAGAAAGTGTGAGAAACTGTGTGAGGCTGAGACAGAGAGCGTGAGAGACTGTGTGAGAGAGAGAGAGAGAGAGAGAGACAGATAAATACACAGAGAGAGTGAGGCTGAGACAGAGAGTGTGAGAGACTGTGTGAGGGAGAGAGAGAGAGAATTATAAATACACAGAGAGGCTGAGACAGAGAATGCGTGAGACTGTGTGAGGGAGAGACAGAGAGACAGATAAATACACAGAGTGAGAGGCTGAGACAGAGCGTGTGAGAGACTGTGTGAGAGAGAGACATAGAGAGGCAGATATATACACAGAGAGAGAGAGGCTGAGACCGAGAGTGTGAGAGACTGTGTGAGGGAGAGACAGACAGATAAATACACAGAGAGAGTGTTGCTGGTACAGAGAGTGCTAGAGACAGGGAGAGGGAGAGGGACAGAGAGAGACAGATAAATACACAGAGTGAGTGAGGCTGAGACAGAATGTGAGAGACTCTGTGAGGGAGAGACATAGAGAGGCAGTTAAATACTCAGAGAGAGACAGGCTGAAACAGAGAGTGTGATAGACTGTGTGAGGGAGAGAGACAGAGAGAGGCAGATAAATACAGAGAGAGAGAGGCTGTGACAGAGAGTGTGAGACTGCGTGAGGGAGAGAGAGGGACAGATAAATTAACAGAGAGATTGAGGCTGAGACAGAGAGTGTGAGTGACTGTGGGAGAGAAAGAGAGACAGATAAATACACAGAGAGAGTGAGGCTGAGACAGAGAGAGTGAGAGACTATGCGAGGCTGAGACAGAGAGTGTGAGAGACTGTGTGAGGGAGACAGATAGAGACAGATAAATACAAAGAGAGAGTGAGGCTGAGACAGAGAATGTGCGAGACTGTGTGATGGAGCGACAGACAGATAAATACACAGAGAGAGTGTTGTTGGGACAGAGAGTGTGAGTGACTGCGTGAGAGAGAGACAGAGAGAGGCAGATAAGTACACAGAGAGAGAGAGGCTGAGACAGAGAGTGTGAGAGACTGTGTGAGGGAGAGAGAGGCAGATAAATACACAGAGAGAAGAGGCTGAGACAGGGAGTGTGAGAGACTGTGTGAGAGAGAGTCAGAGATAGGCAGATAAATACACAGAGAGAGAGGCTGACACAGAGAGTGTGAGTGACAGTGTCGGGTAGAGAGACAGAGAGAGACAGATAAATACACAGAGAGAGTGAGGCTGAGACAGGGAGTGTGAGTGACTATGTGAGAAAGAGAGAGAGAGACAGATAAATACACAGAGAATGTGAGGCTGCGAAAGAAAGTGTGAGAAACTGTGTGAGGCTGAGACAGAGAGCGTGAGTGACTGTGTGAGGGAGAGAGAGATAAATACACAGAGAGAGAGGCACTAACAGAGAGTGTGAGAGACTGTGTGAGAGAGAGAGAGAGACAGATAAATACAGAGAGAGTGTGAGGCTGAGACAGAGAGTGTGAGAGACTGTGTTAGGGAGAGAGAGAGACAGATAAATTAACAGTGAGAGTGAGGCTGAGACAGAGAGTGTGAGAGACTGTGTGAGGGAGAGAGAGAGAGAGAGAGACAGATAAATACACAGAGAGAGAGAGGCTGAGACAGAGAGTGTGAGAGACTGTGTGAGGGAGAGACAGAGAGAAGCAGATCAATACACAGAGAGAGAGAGGCTGAAACAGGGAGTGTGAGAGATTGTGTGAGGGAGAGAGAGACAGATAAATACACAGAGAGAGTGAGGCTGAGACAGAGAGGGTGAGAGACTGTGTGAGGGAGAGAGAAAGACAGATAATGAGAGAGAGACAGATAAATTAACAGTGAGAGTGAGGCTGAGACAGAGAGTGTGAGAGACTGTGTGAGGGAGAGAGAGAGAGAGAGAGACAGATAAATACACAGAGAGAGAGAGGCTGAGACAGAGAGTGTGAGAGACTGTGTGAGGGAGAGACAGAGAGAAGCAGATCAATACACAGAGAGAGAGAGGCAGAAACAGGGAGTGTGAGAGACTGTGTGAGGGAGAGAGAGACAGATAAATACAGAGAGAGAGTGAGGCTGAGACAGAGAGGGTGAGAGACTGTGTGAGGGAGAGAGAAAGACAGATAAATACACAGAGAGAGAGAGGCTGAGACAGAGAGTGTGAGAGACTGTGTGAGGGAGAGAGAGGCAGATAAATACACAGAGAGAAGAGGCTGAGACAGGGAGTGTGAGAGACTGTGTGAGAGAGAGTCAGAGTTAGGCAGATAAATACACAGAGAGAGAGGCTGACACAGAGAGTGTGAGTGACAGTGTCGGGTAGAGAGACAGAGAGAGACAGATAAATACACAGAGAGAGTGAGGCTGAGACAGGGAGTGTGAGTGACTATGTGAGAAAGAGAGAGAGAGACAGATAAATACACAGAGAATGTGAGGCTGCGAAAGAAAGTGTGAGAAACTGTGTGAGGCTGAGACAGAGAGCGTGAGTGACTGTGTGAGGGAGAGAGAGATAAATACACAGAGAGAGAGGCACTAACAGAGAGTGTGAGAGACTGTGTGAGAGAGAGAGAGAGACAGATAAATATAGAGAGAGTGTGAGGCTGAGACAGAGAGTGTGAGAGACTGTGTTAGGGAGAGAGAGAGACAGATAAATTAACAGTGAGAGTGAGGCTGAGACAGAGAGTGTGAGAGACTGTGTGAGGGAGAGAGAGAGAGAGAGAGACAGATAAATACACAGAGAGAGAGAGGCTGAGACAGAGAGTGTGAGAGACTGTGTGAGGGAGAGACAGAGAGAAGCAGATCAATACACAGAGAGAGAGAGGCTGAAACAGGGAGTGTGAGAGACTGTGTGATGGAGAGAGAGACAGATAAATACAGAGAGAGAGTGAGGCTGAGACAGAGAGGGTGAGAGACTGTGTGAGGGAGAGAGAAAGACAGATAAATACACAGAGAGAGAGAGGCTGAGACAGAGACTGTGTGAGGGAGAGAGAGACAGATAAATACACAGAGCGAGAGAGGCTGAGACAGAGAGTGTGAGAGACTGTGTGAGAGAGAGTCAGAGTTAGGCAGATAAATACACAGAGAGAGAGAGGCTGACACAGAGAGTGTGAGAGACTGTGTGAGAGAGAGTCAGAGTTAGGCAGATAAATACACAGAGAGAGAGAGGCTGACACAGAGAGTGTGAGTGACTGTGTCGGGTAGAGAGACAGAGAGAGACAGATACATACACAGAGAGAGTGAGGCTGAGACAGGGAGTGTGAGTGACTAGGTGAGAAAGAGAGAGAGAGACAGATAAATACACAGAGAATGTGAGGCTGCGAAAGAAAGTGTGAGAAACTGTGTGAGGCTGAGACAGAGAGCGTGAGTGACTGTATGAGGGAGAGAGAGATAAATACACAGAGAGAGAGGCAGTAACAGAGAGTGTGAGAGACTGTGTGAGAGAGAGAGAGAGAGAGACAGATAAATACACAGAGAGAGTGAGGCTGAGACAGAGAGTGTGAGAGACTGTGTGAGGGAGAGAGAGAGAGAATTATAAATACACAGAGTGAGAGAGGCTGAGACAGAGAGTGTGAGAGACTGTGTGAGGGAGAGAGAGGGACGGATAAATTAACAGAGAGAGTGAGGCTGAGACAGAGAGTGTGAGTGACTGTGGGAGAGAAAGAGAGACAGATAAATACACAGAGAGAGTGACGCTGAGACAGAGAGTGTGAGAGACTATGCGAGGCTGAGACAGAGAGTGTGAGAGACTGTGTGAGAGAGACAGATAAATACACAGAGAGAGAGAGGCTGAGACAGAGACTTTGAGAGACTGTGAGGGAGAGACAGAGAGAGGCTGATAAATAAACAGAGAGAGAAAGGCTGAGCCAGAGAGTGTGCGAGACTGTGTGAGGGAGCGACAGACAGATAAATACACAGAGAGAGTGTTGCTGGGACAGAGAGTGTGAGAGACTGTGAGGGAGAGACAGAGTGAGGCAGATAAATACACAGAGAGAGAGAGGCTGAGACAGAGATTGTGAGAAACTGTGTAAGGCAGAGACAGAGAGAGGCAGATAAATACACAGAGAGAGAGAGGCTGAGACAGGGAGTGTGAGAGACTGTGTGAGAGAGAGACAGACAGAGACAGATAAATACTCCGAGAGAGTGAGGCTGAGACAGGGAATGTGAGTGGTTGTGTGAGAGAGAGACAGAGAGAGACAGATAAATACACAGAGAGAGAGAGGCTGAGACCGAGAGTGTGAGAGACTTTGGGAGGGAGAGAGAGATAGATAAATACACAGAGAATGTGTGGCTGAGAGAGAATGTGAGAGACTCTGTGAGGGAGAGACATAGAGAGGCAGTTAAATACTCAGAGAGAGACAGGCTGAAACAGAGAGTGTGATAGACTGTGTGAGGGAGAGAGACAGAGAGAGGCAGATAAATACAGAGAGAGAGAGGCTGTGACAGCGAGTGTGAGAGACTGTGTGAGGGAGAGAGAGAGACAGATAAATTAACAGAGAGAGTGAGGCTGAGACAGGGAGTGTGAGAGACTGTGTGAGGGAGAGAGAGAGAGAGACAGATAAATACACAGAGAGAGAGAGGCTGAGACAGAGAGTGTGAGAGACTGTGTGAGGCAGAGACAGAGAGAAGCAGATAAGTACACAGAGAGAGAGAGATTCTGAGACAGGGAGTGTGAGAGACTGTGTGAGGGAGAGAGAGAGACAGATAAATACACAGAGAGAGTGAGGCGGAGACAGAGAGGGTGAGAGACTGTGTGAGGGAGAGAAAAAGACAGATAAATACACAGAGAGAGAGAGGCTGAGACAGAGACTGTGAGAGACTGTGTGAGGGAGGGAGAGAGACAGATAAATACACAGAGCGAGAGAGACTGAGACAGAGAGTGTGAGAGACTGTGTGAGGGAGAGACAGAGTTAGGCAGATAAATACACAGAGAGAGAGAGGCTGAGACAGAGAATGTAAGAGACTGTGTGAGAAAGAGACAGAGAGAGGCAGATAAATACACAGAGAGAGAGAGGTTGACACAGAGAGTGTGAGTGACTGTGTCAGGTAGAGAGACAGAGACAGACAGATAAATACACAGAGAGAGTGAGGCTGAGACAGGGTGTGTGAGTGACTATGTGAGAAAGAGAGAGAGAGACAGATAACTACACAGAGAAAGTGAGGCTGCAAAAGAAAGTGTGAGAAACTGTGTGAGGCTGAGACAGAGAGCGTGAGTGACTGTGTGAGGGAGAGAGAGAGAGATAAATACACAGAGAGAGAGGCAGTAACAGAGAGTGTGAGAGACTGTGTGAGAGAGAGAGAGAGAGACAGGTAAATACACAGAGAATGTGAGGCTGCAAAAGAAAGTGTGAGAAACTGTGTGAGGCTGAGACAGAGAGTGTGAGTGACTGTGTGAGGGAGAGAGAGAGAGATAAATACACAGAGAGAGAGGCAGTAACAGAGAGTGTGAGAGACTGTGTGAGAGAGAGAGAGAGAGAGAGAGACAGATAAATACACAGAGAGAGTGAGGCTGAGACAGAGAGTGTGAGGGAACGTGTGAGGGAGAGAGAGAGAATTATAAATACACAGAGAGAGAGGCTGAGACAGAGAGTGTGAGAGACTGTGTGAGAGAGAGAGAGAGACAAATAAATACACAGAGAGACAGAGGTTGAGACAGAGAGTGTGAGAGACTGTGTGAGGGAGAGACAGAGAGACAGAAAAATACACAGGGAGAGAGAGGGAGAGACAGAGAGTGTGAGAGACTGTGTGAGGGAGAGAGAGACAGATAAATACACAGAGAGAGTTAGGCTGAGACAGAATGTGAGAGACTCTGTGGGGGCGAGACATAGAGAGGCAGTTAAATACTCAGAGAGAGACAGGCTGAAACAGAGAGTGTGAGAGACTGTGTGAGGAAGAGAGAGGGACAGATAAATTAACAGAGAGAGTGAGGCTGAGACAGAGAGTGTGAGTGACTGTGTGAGAGAAAGAGAGACAGATAAATACACAGAGAGAGTGAGGCTGAGACAGAGAGTGTGAGAGACTGTGCGAGGCTGAGACAGAGAGTGTGAGAGACTGTGTGAGAGAGACAGATAAATACACCGAGAGAGAGAGGCTGAGACAGAGAGTGTGAGAGACTGTGAGGGAGAGACAGAGAGGCAGATAAATACACAGAGAGAGACAGGCTGAGAAAGAGACTGTGAGAGACTGTGTGAGGTAGAGAGACAGAGAGAGGCAGATAAATACACAGAAGAGTGAGGCTGGGACAGAGACTATGAGAGACTGTGTGAGAGAGTGAGAGAGAGACAGACAGATAAATAAACAGAGAGAGTGAGGCTGAAACAGAGAGTGTGAGAGACTGTGTGAGGGAGAGAGAGAGAGACAGATAAATACACAGGGAGAGAGGCTGAGACAGAGAGTGTGAGAGACTGTGTGAGGGAGAGACAGAGAGAGACAGATAAATACAGAGAGAGAGTGAGGCTGAGACAGAGATTGTGAGAAACTGTGTAAGGCAGAGACAGAGAGAGGCAGATAAATACACAGAGAGAGAGAGGCTGAGACAGGGAGTGTGAGAGACTGTGTGAGAGAGAGACAGAGAGAGACAGATAAATACACAGAGAGAGTGAGGATGAGACAGGGAATGTGAGTGGTTGTGTGAGAGAGAGACAGACAGAGACAGATAAATACTCCGAGAGAGTGAGGCTGAGACAGGGAATGTGAGTGGTTGTGTGAGAGAGAGACAGAGAGAGACAGATAAATACACAGAGAGAGAGAGGCTGAGACCGAGAGTGTGAGAGACTTTGGGAGGGAGAGAGAGATAGATAAATACACAGAGAATGTGTGGCTGAGAGAGAATGTGAGAGACTCTGTGAGGGAGAGACATAGAGAGGCAGTTAAATACTCAGAGAGAGACAGGCTGAAACAGAGAGTGTGATAGACTGTGTGAGGGAGAGAGACAGAGAGAGGCAGATAAATACAGAGAGAGAGAGGCTGTGACAGCGAGTGTGAGAGACTGTGTGAGGGAGAGAGAGAGACAGATAAATTAACAGAGAGAGTGAGGCTGAGACAGGGAGTGTGAGAGACTGTGTGAGGGAGAGAGAGAGAGAGACAGATAAATACACAGAGAGAGAGAGGCTGAGACAGAGAGTGTGAGAGACTGTGTGAGGCAGAGACAGAGAGAAGCAGATAAGTACACAGAGAGAGAGAGATTCTGAGACAGGGAGTGTGAGAGACTGTGTGAGGGAGAGAGAGAGACAGATAAATACACAGAGAGAGTGAGGCGGAGACAGAGAGGGTGAGAGACTGTGTGAGGGAGAGAAAAAGACAGATAAATACACAGAGAGAGAGAGGCTGAGACAGAGACTGTGAGAGACTGTGTGAGGGAGGGAGAGAGACAGATAAATACACAGAGCGAGAGAGACTGAGACAGAGAGTGTGAGAGACTGTGTGAGGGAGAGACAGAGTTAGGCAGATAAATACACAGAGAGAGAGAGGCTGAGACAGAGAATGTAAGAGACTGTGTGAGAAAGAGACAGAGAGAGGCAGATAAATACACAGAGAGAGAGAGGTTGACACAGAGAGTGTGAGTGACTGTGTCAGGTAGAGAGACAGAGACAGACAGATAAATACACAGAGAGAGTGAGGCTGAGACAGGGTGTGTGAGTGACTATGTGAGAAAGAGAGAGAGAGACAGATAACTACACAGAGAAAGTGAGGCTGCAAAAGAAAGTGTGAGAAACTGTGTGAGGCTGAGACAGAGAGCGTGAGTGACTGTGTGAGGGAGAGAGAGAGAGATAAATACACAGAGAGAGAGGCAGTAACAGAGAGTGTGAGAGACTGTGTGTGAGAGAGAGAGAGAGACAGGTAAATACACAGAGAATGTGAGGCTGCAAAAGAAAGTGTGAGAAACTGTGTGAGGCTGAGACAGAGAGTGTGAGTGACTGTGTGAGGGAGAGAGAGAGAGATAAATACACAGAGAGAGAGGCAGTAACAGAGAGTGTGAGAGACTGTGTGAGAGAGAGAGAGAGAGAGAGAGAGACAGATAAATACACAGAGAGAGTGAGGCTGAGACAGAGAGTGTGAGGGAACGTGTGAGGGAGAGAGAGAGAATTATAAATACACAGAGAGAGAGGCTGAGACAGAGAGTGTGAGAGACTGTGTGAGAGAGAGAGAGAGACAAATAAATACACAGAGAGACAGAGGTTGAGACAGAGAGTGTGAGAGACTGTGTGAGGGAGAGACAGAGAGACAGAAAAATACACAGGGAGAGAGAGGGTGAGACAGAGAGTGTGAGAGACTGTGTGAGGGAGAGAGAGACAGATAAATACACAGAGAGAGTTAGGCTGAGACAGAATGTGAGAGACTCTGTGGGGGCGAGACATAGAGAGGCAGTTAAATACTCAGAGAGAGACAGGCTGAAACAGAGAGTGTGAGAGACTGTGTGAGGAAGAGAGAGGGACAGATAAATTAACAGAGAGAGTGAGGCTGAGACAGAGAGTGTGAGTGACTGTGTGAGAGAAAGAGAGACAGATAAATACACAGAGAGAGTGAGGCTGAGACAGAGAGTGTGAGAGACTGTGCGAGGCTGAGACAGAGAGTGTGAGAGACTGTGTGAGAGAGACAGATAAATACACCGAGAGAGAGAGGCTGAGACAGAGAGTGTGAGAGACTGTGAGGGAGAGACAGAGAGAGGCAGATAAATACACAGAGAGAGACAGGCTGAGAAAGAGACTGTGAGAGACTGTGTGAGGTAGAGAGACAGAGAGAGGCAGATAAATACACAGAAGAGTGAGGCTGGGACAGAGACTATGAGAGACTGTGTGAGAGAGTGAGAGAGAGACAGACAGATAAATAAACAGAGAGAGTGAGGCTGAAACAGAGAGTGTGAGAGACTGTGTGAGGGAGAGAGAGAGAGACATATAAATACACAGGGAGAGAGGCTGAGACAGAGAGTGTGAGAGACTGTGTGAGGGAGAGACAGAGAGAGACAGATAAATACAGAGAGAGAGTGAGGCTGAGACAGAGATTGTGAGAAACTGTGTAAGGCAGAGACAGAGAGAGGCAGATAAATACACAGAGAGAGAGAGGCTGAGACAGGGAGTGTGAGAGACTGTGTGAGAGAGAGACAGAGAGAGACAGATAAATACACAGAGAGAGTGAGGATGAGACAGGGAATGTGAGTGGTTGTGTGAGAGAGAGACAGACAGAGACAGATAAATACTCCGAGAGAGTGAGGCTGAGACAGGGAATGTGAGTGGTTGTGTGAGAGAGAGACAGAGAGAGACAGATAAATACACAGAGAGAGAGAGGCTGAGACCGAGAGTGTGAGAGACTTTGGGAGGGAGAGAGAGATAGATAAATACACAGAGAATGTGTGGCTGAGAGAGAATGTGAGAGACTCTGTGAGGGAGAGACATAGAGAGGCAGTTAAATACTCAGAGAGAGACAGGCTGAAACAGAGAGTGTGATAGACTGTGTGAGGGAGAGAGACAGAGAGAGGCAGATAAATACAGAGAGAGAGAGGCTGTGACAGCGAGTGTGAGAGACTGTGTGAGGGAGAGAGAGAGACAGATAAATTAACAGAGAGAGTGAGGCTGAGACAGGGAGTGTGAGAGACTGTGTGAGGGAGAGAGAGAGAGAGACAGATAAATACACAGAGAGAGGCTGAGACAGAGAGTGTGAGAGACTGTGTGAGGCAGAGACAGAGAGAAGCAGATAAGTACACAGAGAGAGAGAGATTCTGAGACAGGGAGTGTGAGAGACTGTGTGAGGGAGAGAGAGAGACAGATAAATACACAGAGAGAGTGAGGCGGAGACAGAGAGGGTGAGAGACTGTGTGAGGGAGAGAAAAAGACAGATAAATACACAGAGAGAGAGAGGCTGAGACAGAGACTGTGAGAGACTGTGTGAGGGAGGGAGAGAGACAGATAAATACACAGAGCGAGAGAGACTGAGACAGAGAGTGTGAGAGACTGTGTGAGGGAGAGACAGAGTTAGGCAGATAAATACACAGAGAGAGAGAGGCTGAGACAGAGAATGTAAGAGACTGTGTGAGAAAGAGACAGAGAGAGGCAGATAAATACACAGAGAGAGAGAGGTTGACACAGAGAGTGTGAGTGACTGTGTCAGGTAGAGAGACAGAGACAGACAGATAAATACACAGAGAGAGTGAGGCTGAGACAGGGTGTGTGAGTGACTATGTGAGAAAGAGAGAGAGAGACAGATAACTACACAGAGAAAGTGAGGCTGCAAAAGAAAGTGTGAGAAACTGTGTGAGGCTGAGACAGAGAGCGTGAGTGACTGTGTGAGGGAGAGAGAGAGAGATAAATACACAGAGAGAGAGGCAGTAACAGAGAGTGTGAGAGACTGTGTGAGAGAGAGAGAGAGAGACAGGTAAATACACAGAGAATGTGAGGCTGCAAAAGAAAGTGTGAGAAACTGTGTGAGGCTGAGACAGAGAGTGTGAGTGACTGTGTGAGGGAGAGAGAGAGAGATAAATACACAGAGAGAGAGGCAGTAACAGAGAGTGTGAGAGACTGTGTGAGAGAGAGAGAGAGAGAGAGAGAGACAGATAAATACACAGAGAGAGTGAGGCTGAGACAGAGAGTGTGAGGGAACGTGTGAGGGAGAGAGAGAGAATTATAAATACACAGAGAGAGAGGCTGAGACAGAGAGTGTGAGAGACTGTGTGAGAGAGAGAGAGAGTCAAATAAATACACAGAGAGACAGAGGTTGAGACAGAGAGTGTGAGAGACTGTGTGAGGGAGAGACAGAGAGACAGAAAAATACACAGGGAGAGAGAGGGTGAGACAGAGAGTGTGAGAGACTGTGTGAGGGAGAGAGAGACAGATAAATACACAGAGAGAGTTAGGCTGAGACAGAATGTGAGAGACTCTGTGGGGGCGAGACATAGAGAGGCAGTTAAATACTCAGAGAGAGACAGGCTGAAACAGAGAGTGTGAGAGACTGTGTGACGAAGAGAGAGGGACAGATAAATTAACAGAGAGAGTGAGGCTGAGACAGAGAGTGTGAGTGACTGTGTGAGAGAAAGAGAGACAGATAAATACACAGAGAGAGTGAGGCTGAGACAGAGAGTGTGAGAGACTGTGCGAGGCTGAGACAGAGAGTGTGAGAGACTGTGTGAGAGAGACAGATAAATACACCGAGAGAGAGAGGCTGAGACAGAGAGTGTGAGAGACTGTGAGGGAGAGACAGAGAGAGGCAGATAAATACACAGAGAGAGACAGGCTGAGAAAGAGACTGTGAGAGACTGTGTGAGGTAGAGAGACAGAGAGAGGCAGATAAATACACAGAAGAGTGAGGCTGGGACAGAGACTATGAGAGACTGTGTGAGAGAGTGAGAGAGAGACAGACAGATAAATAAACAGAGAGAGTGAGGCTGAAACAGAGAGTGTGAGAGACTGTGTGAGGGAGAGAGAGAGAGACAGATAAATACACAGGGAGAGAGGCTGAGACAGAGAGTGTGAGAGACTGTGTGAGGGAGAGACAGAGAGAGACAGATAAATACAGAGAGAGAGTGAGGCTGAGACAGAGAGTGTGAGAGACTGTGTGAGAGATAGACAGAGAGAGGCAGATAAATACACAGAGAGAGTGAGGCTGAAACAGAGAGTGTGAGAGAATGTGTGAGGGAGAGAGAGACAGATGAATACACAGAGAGAGAGAGGCTGAGAACGAGAGTGTGAGAGACTGTGTGAGGGAGAGAGAGACAGATAAATACACAGAGTGAGTGAGGCTGAGACAGAATGTGAGAGACTCTGTGAGGGAGAGACATAGAGAGGCAGTTAAATACTCAGAGAGAGACAGGCTGAAACAGAGAGTGTGATAGACTGTGTGAGGGAGAGAGACAGAGAGAAGCACAAAAATACAGAGAGAGAGAGGCTGGGACAGAGAGTGTGAGAGACTGTGTGAGAGAGAGAGAGAGAGAGACAGATAAATACACTAAGAGAGAGAGAGGCTGAGACAGAGAGTGTGAGAGACTGTGTGAGGGTGAGAGACAAAGAGAGGCAGATAAACACACAGAGAGAGTGGCTGAGACAGAGAGTGTGAGAGACTGTGTGAGGGAGAGAGACAGAGAGAGGCAGATAAACACAGAGGGAGAGGCTGAGACAGAGAGTGTGAGAGACTGTGTGAGGGAGACAGAGAGACAGATAAATACACAGAGACAGAGAGGCTGAGACAGAGAATGTAGAGAATGTGTGAGGGGGAGAGACAGATTAATACACAGAGAGAGAGAGGCTAGGACAGAGAGTGTGAGAGACTGTGTGAGGGAGAGAGAGAGAGACAGAAAAATACTCAGAGAGAGTGAGGCTGAGACAGAGAGTGTGAGAGACTGTGTGTGAGAGAGAGAGAGACAGATAAATACTCAGAGAGAGTGATGCTGAGACAGAGAGTGTGAGAGACTGTGTGTGAGAGAGAGAGAGACAGATAAATACACATAAAGAGAGAGGCTGAGACAGAGAGTGTGAGAGATTGTGTGAGGGAGAGACAGAGAGAGGCAGATAAATACACAGAGAGAGAGGGGCTGAGACAGAGAGTGTGAGATTCTGTGAGGGAGAAAGAGACAGATAAATACATAGAGTGTTGCTGGGACAGAGAATTTGAGAGACTGTGTGAGGGAGAGAGAGAGAGAGATAGATAAATACAAAGAGAGAGAGGCTGAGGCAGAGAGTGTGAGAGACTGTGTGAGGGAGAGAGAGACAGACAAATACACAAAGAGAGAGACGCTGAGACCGAGAGTTTGAGAGACTTTGTGAGGGAGAGACAGAGAATGTGAGAGACTGTGTGTGAGAGAGAGAGAGAGAGAGATAAATGCACAGAGAGAGAGAGGCTGAGACAGAGAGTGTGAGAAACTGTGTGAGGGAGAGAGAGAGACAGATAAATACACAGAGAGAGTGAGTCTGACACAGAGCGTGTGAGAGACTGTGTGAGGGAGAGACGGAGAGATGCAGATAAATACACAGAGAGAGAGAGGCTGAGATAGAGAGTGTGAGAGACTGTGTGAGGGAGAGAGAAAGAGAGAGGCAGATAAACACACAGAGAGAGTGAGGCTGAGACAGAGATTGTGAGAGACTGTGTGAGGGAGAGAGAGAGACAGATAAATAAACAGAGAGAGTGAGGCTGAGACAGAGAGTGAGAGAGACTGTGTGTGAGAGAGAGAGAGACATAAATACACAAAGAGAGTGAGGCTGAGACAGAGAGTGTGAGAGACTGTGTGAGGGAGAAAGAGAGACAGATAAATAGACAGAGAGAGAGAGGCTGAGACAGAGAGTGTGAGAGACTGTGTGAGGGACAGAGAGAGAGAGAAAGATAAATACAGAGAGAGAGAGAGGCTGAGACAGAGAATTTGAGAGACTGTGTGAGGGAGAGAGAGAGAGACAGATAAATACACAGAGACAGAGAGGCTGAGACAGAGAATGTGAGAGACTGTGTGAGGGAGAGAGACAGATAAATACACGGAGAGAGAGAGGCTGAGACAGAGAGTGTGAGAGATTGTGTGAGGGAGAGAGAGAGAGAGACAGATAAATACACAGAGAGAGAGAAGCTGAGACAGAGAGTGTGAGTGACTGTGTGAGTTAGAGAGACAGAGAGAGACAGATATATACACAGAGAGAGTGAGGCTGAAACAGAGAGTGTGAGAGAATGTGTGAGGGAGAGAGAGACAGATGAATACACAGAGAGAGAGAGGCTGAGAACGAGAGTGTGAGAGACTGTGTGAGGGAGAGAGACAGAGAGAGGCAGATAAATACACGGAGAGAGAGGCTGAGACAGAGAGTGTGAGAGACTGTGTGAGGGAGAGAGAGAGACAGATAAATAAACAGAGATAGTGAGGCTGAGAAGAGAGTGTGAGAGACTGTGTGAGAGAGAGAGAGACAGATAAATACAGAGAGAGAGAGAGGCTGAGAAAGAGAGTTTGAGAGACTGTGTGAGGCTGAGACAGAGAGTGTGAGAGACTGTGTGAGGGAGACAGATAAATACACCGAGAGAGAGAGGCTGAAACAGAGAGAGTGAGAGACTGTGTGAGAGATAGACAGAGATAGGCAGATAAATACACAGAGAGAGAGAGGTTGAGCCAGAGAGTGTGAGAGACGGAAAGGGAGAGAGAGACAGATAAATACAGAGAGAGAGTGAGGCTGAGACAGAATGTGAGAGACTGTGTGAGGGAGAGACATAGAGAGGCAGTTAAATACACAGAGAGAGAGAGGCTGAAACAGAGACTGTGAGAGACTGTGTGAGGTATAGAGATAGAGAGAGGCAGATAAATACACAGAAGAGTGAGGCTGGGACAGAGACTATGAGAGACTGTGTGAGGGAGAGAGAGAGAGAGAGACAGATAAATACACAGAGAGAGAGAGGCTGAGACCGAGAGTTTGAGAGACTGTGTGAGGGAGAGAGACTGAGAGAGGCAGATAAATACACAGAGAGAGAGGCTGAGACGGAGAGTGTGAGAGACTGTGTGAGGGAGAGAGAGAGAGAGATAAATAAACAGAGATAGTGAGGCTGAGACAGAGAGTGTGAGAGACTGTGTGAGGTAGAGAGACAGAGAGAGGCAGATAAACACACAGAGAGAGAGGCTGAGACAGAGAGTGTGAGAGACTGTGTGAGGGAGAGAGAGAGACAGAAAAATAAACAGAGAGAGGCTGAGACAGAGAGTGTGAGAGACTGTGTGAGAGAGAGAGAGAGAGAGACAGATAAATACACTAAGAGAGAGAGAGGCTGAGACAGAGAGTGTGAGAGACTGTGTGAGGGTGAGAGACAAAGAGAGGCAGATAAACACACAGAGAGAGTGGCTGAGACAGAGAGTGTGAGAGACTGTGTGAGGGAGAGAGAGACAGATAAATACACAGAGTGAGTGAGGCTGAGACAGAATGTGAGAGACTCTGTGAGGGAGAGACATAGAGAGGCAGTTAAATACTCAGAGAGAGACAGGCTGAAACAGAGAGTGTGATAGACTGTGTGAGGGAGAGAGACAGAGAGAAGCACAAAAATACAGAGAGAGAGAGGCTGGGACAGAGAGTGTGAGAGACTGTGTGAGAGAGAGAGAGAGAGAGACAGATAAATACACTAAGAGAGAGAGAGGCTGAGACAGAGAGTGTGAGAGACTGTGTGAGGGTGAGAGACAAAGAGAGGCAGATAAACACACAGAGAGAGTGGCTGAGACAGAGAGTGTGAGAGACTGTGTGAGGGAGAGAGACAGAGAGAGGCAGATAAACACAGAGGGAGAGGCTGAGACAGAGAGTGTGAGAGACTGTGTGAGGGAGACAGAGAGACAGATAAATACACAGAGACAGAGAGGCTGAGACAGAGAATGTAGAGAATGTGTGAGGGGGAGAGACAGATTAATACACAGAGAGAGAGAGGCTAGGACAGAGAGTGTGAGAGACTGTGTGAGGGAGAGAGAGAGAGACAGAAAAATACTCAGAGAGAGTGAGGCTGAGACAGAGAGTGTGAGAGACTGTGTGTGAGAGAGAGAGAGACAGATAAATACTCAGAGAGAGTGATGCTGAGACAGAGAGTGTGAGAGACTGTGTGTGAGAGAGAGAGAGACAGATAAATACACATAAAGAGAGAGGCTGAGACAGAGAGTGTGAGAGATTGTGTGAGGGAGAGACAGAGAGAGGCAGATAAATACACAGAGAGAGAGGGGCTGAGACAGAGAGTGTGAGATTCTGTGAGGGAGAAAGAGACAGATAAATACATAGAGTGTTGCTGGGACAGAGAATTTGAGAGACTGTGTGAGGGAGAGAGAGAGAGAGATAGATAAATACAAAGAGAGAGAGGCTGAGGCAGAGAGTGTGAGAGACTGTGTGAGGGAGAGAGAGACAGACAAATACACAAAGAGAGAGACGCTGAGACCGAGAGTTTGAGAGACTTTGTGAGGGAGAGACAGAGAATGTGAGAGACTGTGTGTGAGAGAGAGAGAGAGAGATAAATGCACAGAGAGAGAGAGGCTGAGACAGAGAGTGTGAGAAACTGTGTGAGGGAGAGAGAGAGACAGATAAATACACAGAGAGAGTGAGTCTGACACAGAGCGTGTGAGAGACTGTGTGAGGGAGAGACGGAGAGATGCAGATAAATACACAGAGAGAGAGAGGCTGAGATAGAGAGTGTGAGAGACTGTGTGAGGGAGAGAGAAAGAGAGAGGCAGATAAACACACAGAGAGAGTGAGGCTGAGACAGAGATTGTGAGAGACTGTGTGAGGGAGAGAGAGAGACAGATAAATAAACAGAGAGAGTGAGGCTGAGACAGAGAGTGAGAGAGACTGTGTGTGAGAGAGAGAGAGACATAAATACACAAAGAGAGTGAGGCTGAGACAGAGAGTGTGAGAGACTGTGTGAGGGAGAAAGAGAGACAGATAAATAGACAGAGAGAGAGAGGCTGAGACAGAGAGTGTGAGAGACTGTGTGAGGGACAGAGAGAGAGAGAAAGATAAATACAGAGAGAGAGAGAGGCTGAGACAGAGAATTTGAGAGACTGTGTGAGGGAGAGAGAGAGAGACAGATAAATACACAGAGACAGAGAGGCTGAGACAGAGAATGTGAGAGACTGTGTGAGGGAGAGAGACAGATAAATACACGGAGAGAGAGAGGCTGAGACAGAGAGTGTGAGAGATTGTGTGAGGGAGAGAGAGAGAGAGACAGATAAATACACAGAGAGAGAGAAGCTGAGACAGAGAGTGTGAGTGACTGTGTGAGTTAGAGAGACAGAGAGAGACAGATATATACACAGAGAGAGTGAGGCTGAAACAGAGAGTGTGAGAGAATGTGTGAGGGAGAGAGAGACAGATGAATACACAGAGAGAGAGAGGCTGAGAACGAGAGTGTGAGAGACTGTGTGAGGGAGAGAGACAGAGAGAGGCAGATAAATACACGGAGAGAGAGGCTGAGACAGAGAGTGTGAGAGACTGTGTGAGGGAGAGAGAGAGACAGATAAATAAACAGAGATAGTGAGGCTGAGAAGAGAGTGTGAGAGACTGTGTGAGAGAGAGAGAGACAGATAAATACAGAGAGAGAGAGAGGCTGAGAAAGAGAGTTTGAGAGACTGTGTGAGGCTGAGACAGAGAGTGTGAGAGACTGTGTGAGGGAGACAGATAAATACACCGAGAGAGAGAGGCTGAAACAGAGAGAGTGAGAGACTGTGTGAGAGATAGACAGAGATAGGCAGATAAATACACAGAGAGAGAGAGGCTGAGCCAGAGAGTGTGAGAGACGGAAAGGGAGAGAGAGACAGATAAATACAGAGAGAGAGTGAGGCTGAGACAGAATGTGAGAGACTGTGTGAGGGAGAGACATAGAGAGGCAGTTAAATACACAGAGAGAGAGAGGCTGAAACAGAGACTGTGAGAGACTGTGTGAGGTATAGAGATAGAGAGAGGCAGATAAATACACAGAAGAGTGAGGCTGGGACAGAGACTATGAGAGACTGTGTGAGGGAGAGAGAGAGAGAGAGACAGATAAATACACAGAGAGAGAGAGGCTGAGACCGAGAGTTTGAGAGACTGTGTGAGGGAGAGAGACTGAGAGAGGCAGATAAATACACAGAGAGAGAGGCTGAGACGGAGAGTGTGAGAGACTGTGTGAGGGAGAGAGAGAGAGAGATAAATAAACAGAGATAGTTAGGCTGAGACAGAGAGTGTGAGAGACTGTGTGAGGTAGAGAGACAGAGAGAGGCAGATAAACACACAGAGAGAGAGGCTGAGACAGAGAGTGTGAGAGACTGTGTGAGGGAGAGAGAGAGACAGAAAAATAAACAGAGAGAGGCTGAGACAGAGAGTGTGAGAGACTGTGTGAGAGAGAGAGAGAGAGAGACAGATAAATACACTAAGAGAGAGAGAGAGAGGCTGAGACAGAGAGTGTGAGAGACTGTGTGAGGGTGAGAGACAAAGAGAGGCAGATAAACACACAGAGAGAGAGGCTGAGACAGAGAGTGTGAGAGACTGTGTGAGGGAGAGAGACAGAGAGAGGCAGATAAACACAGAGAGAGAGGCTGAGACAGAGAGTGTGAGAGACTGTGTGAGGGAGACAGAGAGACAGATAAATACACAGAGACAGAGAGGCTGAGACAGAGAATGTAGAGAATGTGTGAGGGGGAGAGACAGATTAATACACAGAGAGAGAGAGGCTAGGACAGAGAGTGTGAGAGACTGTGTGAGGGAGAGAGAGAGAGACAGAAAAATACTCAGAGAGAGTGAGGCTGAGACAGAGAGTGTGAGAGACTGTGTGTGAGAGAGAGAGAGACAGATAAATACTCAGAGAGAGTGATGCTGAGACAGAGAGTGTGAGAGACTGTGTGTGAGAGAGAGAGAGACAGATAAATACACATAAAGAGAGAGGCTGAGACAGAGAGTGTGAGAGATTGTGTGAGGGAGAGACAGAGAGAGGCAGATAAATACACAGAGAGAGAGGGGCTGAGACAGAGAGTGTGAGATTCTGTGAGGGAGAGAGAGACAGATAAATACATAGAGTGTTGCTGGGACAGAGAATTTGAGAGACTGTGTGAGGGAGAGAGAGAGAGAGATAGATAAATACAAAGAGAGAGAGGCTGAGGCAGAGAGTGTGAGAGACTGTGTGAGGGAGAGAGAGACAGACAAATACACAAAGAGAGAGACGCTGAGACCGAGAGTTTGAGAGACTTTGTGAGGGAGAGACAGAGAATGTGAGAGACTGTGTGTGAGAGAGAGAGAGAGAGAGATAAATGCACAGAGAGAGAGAGGCTGAGACAGAGAGTGTGAGAAACTGTGTGAGGGAGAGAGAGAGACAGATAAATACACAGAGAGAGTGAGTCTGACACAGAGCGTGTGAGAGACTGTGTGAGGGAGAGACGGAGAGATGCAGATAAATACACAGAGAGAGAGAGGCTGAGATAGAGAGTGTGAGAGACTGTGTGAGGGAGAGAGAAAGAGAGAGGCAGATAAACACACAGAGAGAGTGAGGCTGAGACAGAGATTGTGAGAGACTGTGTGAGGGAGAGAGAGAGACAGATAAATAAACAGAGAGAGTGAGGCTGAGACAGAGAGTGAGAGAGACTGTGTGTGAGAGAGAGAGAGACATAAATACACAAAGAGAGTGAGGCTGAGACAGAGAGTGTGAGAGACTGTGTGAGGGAGAAAGAGAGACAGATAAATAGACAGAGAGAGAGAGGCTGAGACAGAGAGTGTGAGAGACTGTGTGAGGGACAGAGAGAGAGAGAAAGATAAATACAGAGAGAGAGAGAGGCTGAGACAGAGAATTTGAGAGACTGTGTGAGGGAGAGAGAGAGAGACAGATAAATACACAGAGACAGAGAGGCTGAGACAGAGAATGTGAGAGACTGTGTGAGGGAGAGAGACAGATAAATACACGGAGAGAGAGAGGCTGAGACAGAGAGTGTGAGAGATTGTGTGAGGGAGAGAGAGAGAGAGACAGATAAATACACAGAGAGAGAGAAGCTGAGACAGAGAGTGTGAGTGACTGTGTGAGTTAGAGAGACAGAGAGAGACAGATATATACACAGAGAGAGTGAGGCTGAAACAGAGAGTGTGAGAGAATGTGTGAGGGAGAGAGAGACAGATGAATACACAGAGAGAGAGAGGCTGAGAACGAGAGTGTGAGAGACTGTGTGAGGGAGAGAGACAGAGAGAGGCAGATAAATACACGGAGAGAGAGGCTGAGACAGAGAGTGTGAGAGACTGTGTGAGGGAGAGAGAGAGACAGATAAATAAACAGAGATAGTGAGGCTGAGAAGAGAGTGTGAGAGACTGTGTGAGAGAGAGAGAGACAGATAAATACAGAGAGAGAGAGAGGCTGAGAAAGAGAGTTTGAGAGACTGTGTGAGGCTGAGACAGAGAGTGTGAGAGACTGTGTGAGGGAGACAGATAAATACACCGAGAGAGAGAGGCTGAAACAGAGAGAGTGAGAGACTGTGTGAGAGATAGACAGAGATAGGCAGATAAATACACAGAGAGAGAGAGGCTGAGCCAGAGAGTGTGAGAGACGGAAAGGGAGAGAGAGACAGATAAATACAGAGAGAGAGTGAGGCTGAGACAGAATGTGAGAGACTGTGTGAGGGAGAGACATAGAGAGGCAGTTAAATACACAGAGAGAGAGAGGCTGAAACAGAGACTGTGAGAGACTGTGTGAGGTATAGAGATAGAGAGAGGCAGATAAATACACAGAAGAGTGAGGCTGGGACAGAGACTATGAGAGACTGTGTGAGGGAGAGAGAGAGAGAGAGACAGATAAATACACAGAGAGAGAGAGGCTGAGACCGAGAGTTTGAGAGACTGTGTGAGGGAGAGAGACTGAGAGAGGCAGATAAATACACAGAGAGAGAGGCTGAGACGGAGAGTGTGAGAGACTGTGTGAGGGAGAGAGAGAGAGAGATAAATAAACAGAGATAGTGAGGCTGAGACAGAGAGTGTGAGAGACTGTGTGAGGTAGAGAGACAGAGAGAGGCAGATAAACACACAGAGAGAGAGGCTGAGACAGAGAGTGTGAGAGACTGTGTGAGGGAGAGAGAGAGACAGAAAAATAAACAGAGAGAGGCTGAGACAGAGAGTGTGAGAGACTGTGTGAGAGAGAGAGAGAGAGAGACAGATAAATACACTAAGAGAGAGAGAGGCTGAGACAGAGAGTGTGAGAGACTGTGTGAGGGTGAGAGACAAAGAGAGGCAGATAAACACACAGAGAGAGAGGCTGAGACAGAGAGTGTGAGAGACTGTGTGAGGGAGAGAGACAGAGAGAGGCAGATAAACACAGAGAGAGAGGCTGAGACAGAGAGTGTGAGAGACTGTGTGAGGGAGACAGAGAGACAGATAAATACACAGAGACAGAGAGGCTGAGACAGAGAATGTAGAGAATGTGTGAGGGGGAGAGACAGATTAATACACAGAGAGAGAGAGGCTAGGACAGAGAGTGTGAGAGACTGTGTGAGGGAGAGAGAGAGAGACAGAAAAATACTCAGAGAGAGTGAGGCTGAGACAGAGAGTGTGAGAGACTGTGTGTGAGAGAGAGAGAGACAGATAAATACTCAGAGAGAGTGATGCTGAGACAGAGAGTGTGAGAGACTGTGTGTGAGAGAGAGAGAGACAGATAAATACACATAAAGAGAGAGGCTGAGACAGAGAGTGTGAGAGATTGTGTGAGGGAGAGACAGAGAGAGGCAGATAAATACACAGAGAGAGAGGGGCTGAGACAGAGAGTGTGAGATTCTGTGAGGGAGAAAGAGACAGATAAATACATAGAGTGTTGCTGGGACAGAGAATTTGAGAGACTGTGTGAGGGAGAGAGAGAGAGAGATAGATAAATACAAAGAGAGAGAGGCTGAGGCAGAGAGTGTGAGAGACTGTGTGAGGGAGAGAGAGACAGACAAATACACAAAGAGAGAGACGCTGAGACCGAGAGTTTGAGAGACTTTGTGAGGGAGAGACAGAGAATGTGAGAGACTGTGTGTGAGAGAGAGAGAGAGATAAATGCACAGAGAGAGAGAGGCTGAGACAGAGAGTGTGAGAAACTGTGTGAGGGAGAGAGAGAGACAGATAAATACACAGAGAGAGTGAGTCTGACACAGAGCGTGTGAGAGACTGTGTGAGGGAGAGACGGAGAGATGCAGATAAATACACAGAGAGAGAGAGGCTGAGATAGAGAGTGTGAGAGACTGTGTGAGGGAGAGAGAAAGAGAGAGGCAGATAAACACACAGAGAGAGTGAGGCTGAGACAGAGATTGTGAGAGACTGTGTGAGGGAGAGAGAGAGACAGATAAATAAACAGAGAGAGTGAGGCTGAGACAGAGAGTGAGAGAGACTGTGTGTGAGAGAGAGAGAGACATAAATACACAAAGAGAGTGAGGCTGAGACAGAGAGTGTGAGAGACTGTGTGAGGGAGAAAGAGAGACAGATAAATAGACAGAGAGAGAGAGGCTGAGACAGAGAGTGTGAGAGACTGTGTGAGGGACAGAGAGAGAGAGAAAGATAAATACAGAGAGAGAGAGAGGCTGAGACAGAGAATTTGAGAGACTGTGTGAGGGAGAGTGAGAGAGACAGATAAATACACAGAGACAGAGAGGCTGAGACAGAGAATGTGAGAGACTGTGTGAGGGAGAGAGACAGATAAATACACGGAGAGAGAGAGGCTGAGACAGAGAGTGTGAGAGATTGTGTGAGGGAGAGAGAGAGAGAGACAGATAAATACACAGAGAGATTGAAGCTGAGACAGAGAGTGTGAGAGACTGTGTGAGGGAGAGAGAGAGAGAGACAGACAAATACACAGAGAGAGAGAGGCTGAGACAGAGAGTGTGAGAGACTGTGTGAGGGAGAGACAGGGAGAGGCAGATAAATACACAGAGAGAGAGAGATTCTGACACAGAGAGTGTGAGTGACTGTGTGAGTTAGAGAGACAGAGAGAGACAGATATATACACAGAGAGAGTGAGGCTGAAACAGAGAGTGTGAGAGAATGTGTGAGGGAGAGAGAGACAGATGAATACACAGAGAGAGAGAGGCTGAGAACGAGAGTGTGAGAGACTGTGTGAGGGAGAGAGACAGAGAGAGGCAGATAAATACACGGAGAGAGAGGCTGAGACAGAGAGTGTGAGAGACTGTGTGAGGGAGAGAGAGAGACAGATAAATAAACAGAGATAGTGAGGCTGAGAAGAGAGTGTGAGAGACTGTGTGAGAGAGAGAGAGACAGATAAATACAGAGAGAGAGAGAGGCTGAGAAAGAGAGTTTGAGAGACTGTGTGAGGCTGAGACAGAGAGTGTGAGAGACTGTGTGAGGGAGACAGATAAATACACCGAGAGAGAGAGGCTGAAACAGAGAGAGTGAGAGACTGTGTGAGGGAGAGACAGAGAGAGACAGATAAATACACAGAGAGAGAGAGGCTGAGACAGAGAATGTGAGAGACTGTGTGAGAGATAGACAGAGATAGGCAGATAAATACACAGAGAGAGAGAGGCTGAGCCAGAGAGTGTGAGAGACGGAAAGGGAGAGAGAGACAGATAAATACAGAGAGAGAGTGAGGCTGAGACAGAATGTGAGAGACTGTGTGAGGGAGAGACATAGAGAGGCAGTTAAATACACAGAGAGAGAGAGGCTGAAACAGAGACTGTGAGAGACTGTGTGAGGTATAGAGATAGAGAGAGGCAGATAAATACACAGAAGAGTGAGGCTGGGACAGAGACTATGAGAGACTGTGTGAGGGAGAGAGAGAGAGAGAGACAGATAAATACACAGAGAGAGAGAGGCTGAGACCGAGAGTTTGAGAGACTGTGTGAGGGAGAGAGAGAGAGAGATAAATAAACAGAGATAGTGAGGCTGAGACAGAGAGTGTGAGAGACTGTGTGAGGTAGAGAGACAGAGAGAGGCAGATAAACACACAGAGAGAGAGGCTGAGACAGAGAGTGTGAGAGACTGTGTGAGGGAGAGAGAGAGACAGAAAAATAAACAGAGAGGCTGAGACAGAGAGTGTGAGAGACTGTGTGAGAGAGAGAGAGAGAGAGACAGATAAATACACTAAGAGAGAGAGAGGCTGAGACAGAGAGTGTGAGAGACTGTGTGAGGGAGAGAGACAGAGAGAGGCAGATAAACACAGAGAGAGAGGCTGAGACAGAGAGTGTGAGAGACTGTGTGAGGGAGACAGAGAGACAGATAAATACACAGAGACAGAGAGGCTGAGACAGAGAATGTAGAGAATGTGTGAGGGGGAGAGACAGATTAATACACAGAGAGAGAGAGGCTAGGACAGAGAGTGTGAGAGACTGTGTGAGGGAGAGAGAGAGAGATAGAAAAATACTCAGAGAGAGTGAGGCTGAGACAGAGAGTGTGAGAGACTGTGTGTGAGAGAGAGAGAGACAGATAAATACTCAGAGAGAGTGATGCTGAGACAGAGAGTGTGAGAGACTGTGTGTGAGAGAGAGAGAGACAGATAAATACACATAAAGAGAGAGGCTGAGACAGAGAGTGTGAGAGATTGTGTGAGGGAGAGACAGAGAGAGGCAGATAAATACACAGAGAGAGAGGGGCTGAGACAGAGAGTGTGAGATTCTGTGAGGGAGAAAGAGACAGATAAATACATAGAGTGTTGCTGGGACAGAGAATTTGAGAGACTGTGTGAGGGAGAGAGAGAGAGAGATAGATAAATACAAAGAGAGAGAGGCTGAGGCAGAGAGTGTGAGAGACTGTGTGAGGGAGAGAGAGACAGACAAATACACAAAGAGAGAGACGCTGAGACCGAGAGTTTGAGAGACTTTGTGAGGGAGAGACAGAGAATGTGAGAGACTGTGTGTGAGAGAGAGAGAGAGAGAGATAAATGCACAGAGAGAGAGAGGCTGAGACAGAGAGTGTGAGAAACTGTGTGAGGGAGAGAGAGAGACAGATAAATACACAGAGAGAGTGAGTCTGACACAGAACGTGTGAGAGACTGTGTGAGGGAGAGACGGAGAGATGCAGATAAATACAGAGAGAGAGAGAGGCTGAGATAGAGAGTGTGAGAGACTGTGTGAGGGAGAGAGAAAGAGAGAGGCAGATAAACACACAGAGAGAGTGAGGCTGAGACAGAGATTGTGAGAGACTGTGTGAGGGAGAGAGAGAGACAGATAAATAAACAGAGAGAGTGAGGCTGAGACAGAGAGTGAGAGAGACTGTGTGTGAGAGAGAGAGAGACATAAATACACAAAGAGAGTGAGGCTGAGACAGAGAGTGTGAGAGACTGTGTGAGGGAGAAAGAGAGACAGATAAATAGACAGAGAGAGAGAGGCTGAGACAGAGAGTGTGAGAGACTGTGTGAGGGACAGAGAGAGAGAGAAAGATAAATACAGAGAGAGAGAGAGGCTGAGACAGAGAATTTGAGAGACTGTGTGAGGGAGAGAGAGAGAGACAGATAAATACACAGAGACAGAGAGGCTGAGACAGAGAATGTGAGAGACTGTGTGAGGGAGAGAGACAGATAAATACACGGAGAGAGAGAGGCTGAGACAGAGAGTGTGAGAGACTGTGTGAGGGAGAGAGAGAGAGAGACAGATAAATACACAGAGAGAGAGAAGCTGAGACAGAGAGTGTGAGAGACTGTGTGAGGGAGAGAGAGAGAGAGACAGACAAATACACAGAGAGAGAGAGGCTGAGACAGAGAGTGTGAGAGACTGTGTGAGGGAGAGACAGGGAGAGGCAGATAAATACACAGAGAGAGAGATTCTGACACAGAGAGTGTGAGAGACTGTGTGAGGTAGAGAGACAGAGAGAGGCAGATAAATACACAGAGAGAGTGAGGCTGGGACAGAGACTATGAGAGACTGTGTGAGGGAGAGAGAGAGAGAGAGACAGATAAATACACAGAGAGAGAGAGGCTGAGACCGAGAGTGTGAGAGTCTGTGTGAGGGAGAGAGAGACAGACAAATACACAGAGATAGAGACGCTGAGACCGAGAGTTTGAGAGACTGTGTGAGGGAGAGACAGAGAGTGTGAGAGACTGTGTGTGAGAGAGAGAGAGAGAGAGATAAATCCACAGAGAGAAAGAGACTGAGAAAGAGAATGTGAGAGACTGTGTGAGGGAGAGAGACAGATTAATACACAGAGAGAGAGAGGCTGAGACAGAGAGTGTGAGAGACTGTGTGAGGGAGAGAGGGAGAGAGACAGACAAATACACAGAGAGAGATAGGCTGAGACAGAAAGTGTGAGAGATTGTGTGAGGGAGAGACAGAGAGAGGCAGATAAATACACAGAGAGAGAGGCTGAGACAGAGAGCGTGAGAGACTGTGTGAGGGACAGAGAGAGAGAGAAAGATAAATACAGAGAGAGAGAGAGGCTGAGACAGAGAATTTGAGAGACTGTGTGAGGGAGAGAGAGAGAGACAGATAAATACACAGAGACAGAGAGGCTGTGACAGAGAATGTGAGAGACTGTGTGAGGGAGAGAGACAGATAAATACATGGAGAGAGAGAGGCTGAGACAGATAGTGTGAGAGATTGTGTGAGGGAGAGAGAGAGAGAGACAGATAAATACACAGAGAGAGAGAAGCTGAGACAGAGAGTGTGAGAGACTGTGTGAGGGAGAGAGAGAGAGAGACAGACAAATACACAGAGAGAGAGAGGCTGAGACAGAGAGTGTGAGAGACTGTGTGAGGGAGAGACAGAGAGAGGCAGATAAATACACAGAGAGAGAGATTCTGACACAGAGAGTGTGAGTGACTGTGTGAGTTAGAGAGACAGAGAGAGACAGATATATACACAGAGAGAGTGAGGCTGAGACAGAGAGTGTGAGGGACTGTGTGGGAGAGAGACAGATAAATACTCAGAGAGAGTGAGGCTGAGACAGGGAGTGTGAGTGACTGCGTGAGAGAGAGACAGAGAGAGACAGATAAATACAGAGAGAGAGTGAGGCTGAGACAGAAAGTGTGAGAAACTGTGTGAGGCTGAGACAGAGAGTGTGAGAGACTGTGTGAGAGAGAGAGAGAGAGACAGACAGATAAATATACAGAGAGAGTGAGGCTGAGACAGAGAGTGTGAGAGACACTGTGAGGGAGAGAGAGAGAGACAGATAAATACACAGAGAGAGAGGCTGAGACAGAGTGTGTGAGAGACTGTGTGAGAGAGTGAGAGAGAGACAGACAGATAAATAAACAGAGAGAGTGAGGCTGAAACAGCGAGTGTGAGAGACTGTGTGAGGGAGAGAGAGAGAGACAGATAAATACACAGGGAGAGAGGCTGAGACAGAGAGTGTGAGAGACTGTGTGAGGGAGAGACAGAGAGAGACAGATAAATACACAGAGAGAGTGAGGCTGAGACAGAGAGTGTGAGAGACTGTGAGAGATAGACAGAGAGAGGCAGATAAATACACAGAGAGAGTGAGGCTGAGACCGAGAGTGTGAGAGACTGTGTGAGGGAGAGACAGACAGATAAATACACAGAGAGAGTGTTGCTGGTACAGAGAGTGTGAGAGACTGTGTGAGGGAGAGAGACAGATAAATACACAGAGAGAGAGAGGCTGGGCCAGAGGGTGTGAGAGACGGAAAGGGAGAGAGAGACAGATAAACACACAGAGAGAGTGAGGCTGAGACAGAATGTGAGAGACTGTGTGAGGGAGAGACATAGAGAGGCAGTTAAATACACAGAGAGAGAGAGGCTGGGACAGAGACTGTGAGAGACTGTGTGAGGTAGAGAGACAGAGAGAGGCAGATAAATACACAGAGAGAGTGAGGCTGGGACAGAGACTATGAGAGACTGTGTGAGGGAGAGAGAGAGAGAGAGACAGATAAATACACAGAGAGAGAGAGGCTGAGACCGAGAGTGTGAGAGTCTGTGTGAGGGAGAGAGAGACAGATTAATACACAGAGTGTTGCTGGGACAGAGAGTTTGAGAGACTGTATGAGGGAGAGAGAGAGAGAGAGAGATAAATACACAGAGAGAGAGAGAGGCTGAGGCAGAGAGTGTGAGAGACTGTGTGAGGGAGAGAGAGACAGACAAATACACAGAGAGAGAGACGCTGAGACCGAGAGTTTGAGAGACTGTGTGAGGGAGAGACAGAGAGTGTGAGAGACTGTGTGTGAGAGAGAGAGAGATAAATCCACAGAGAGAAAGAGGCTGAGAAAGAGAATGTGAGAGACTGTGTGAGGGAGAGAGACAGATTAATACACAGAGAGAGAGAGGCTGAGACAGAGAGTGTGAGAGACTGTGTGAGGGAGAGAGGGAGAGAGACAGACAAATACACAGAGAGAGATAGGCTGAGACAGAAAGTGTGAGAGACTGTGTGAGGGAGAGACAGAGAGAGGCAGATAAATACACAGAGAGAGAGGCTGAGACAGAGAGTGTGAGAGACTGTGTGAGGGAGAGAGACAGAGAGAGGCAGTTAAACACAGAGAGAGAGGCTGAGACAGAGAGTGTGAGAGACTGTGTGAGGGAGAGAGAGAGAGAGACAGATTAATACACAGAGAGAGAGAGGCTGAGACAGAGAGTGTGAGAGACTGTATGAGGCAGAGAGAGAGAGAGACAGACAAATACAGAGAGAGATAGGCTGAGAGAGAGAGTGTGAGAGTTTGTGTGAGGGAGAGACAGAGAGAGGCAGATAAATACACAGAGAGAGAGATTCTGACACAGAGAGTGTGAGTGACTGTGTGAGTTAGAGAGACAGAGAGAGACATATATATATACACAGAGAGAGTGAGGCTGAGACAGAGAGTGTGAGAGACTGTGTGTGAGAGAGAGACAGACAGATAAATACACAGAAAGAGAGAGGCTGAGACAGAGAATGTGAGAGATTGTGTGAGGCAGAGTCAGAGAGAGGCAGATAAATACACAGAGAGAGAGGGGCTGAGACAGAGAGTGTGAGAGTCTGTGAGGGAGAGAGAGACAGATAAATAAACAGAGTGTTGCTGGGACAGAGAGTTTGAGAGACTGTGTGTGGGAGAGAGAGAGATAGATAAATACAAAGAGAGAGAGAGGCTGAGACAGAGAGTGTGAGAGACTGTGTGAGGCTGAGACAGAGAGTGTGAGAGACTGAGTGGGAGAGAGCGAGAGAGACAGATAAATACACCGAGAGAGTGAGGCTGAAACAGAGAGTGTGAGAGACTGTGTGAGGGAGAGACAGAGAGAGACAGATAAATACACAGAGAGAGAGAGGCTGAGACAGAGACTGTGTGAGGGAGACAGAGAGAGACAGATAAATACACAGAGTGAGTGAGGCTGAGACAGAGAGTGTGAGAGATTGTGTGAGGGAGAGACAGAGAGAGGCAGATAAATACACAGAGAAAGAGAGGCTGAGAGTGAGAGTGTGAGAGACTGTTTGAGGGAGAGACAGACAGATAAATACACAGAGAGAGTGAGGCTGAGACAGACATTGTGAGTGACTGTGTGAGGGAGAGTGAGAGAGACAGGTAAATACAAATAGAGAGAGAAGCTGAGAAAGAGAGTGTGAGAGTCTGTGTGAGAGAGAGACAGATAAATACACAAAGAGAGAGAGACAGAGACAGAGAATGTGAGAGACTGTGTGAGGGAGAGAGAGAGAGAGACAGATAAATACACAGAGAGAGATAGGCTGAGACAGAGAATGTGAGAGACTGTGAGGGAGAGAGACAGAGAGACAGATAAATACACAGAGAGAGAGAGTCTGAGACAGAGAATGTGAGAGACTGTGTGAGAGAGAGAGACAGATAAATACACAGAGAGAGAGAGGCTGAGACAGAGAGTGTGAGTGACTGTGTCAGTTAGAGAGACAGAGAGAGACAGATATATACACAGAGAGAGTGAGGCTGAGACAGAGAGTGTGAGAGACTGTGTGAGGGAGAGAGAGACAGATAAATAGACAGAGAGAGTGAGTCTGACACAGAGAGTGTGAGAGACTGTGTGAGGGAGAGACAGAGAGAGGCAGATAAATACACAGAGAGAGAGAGGCTGAGACATAGAGTGTGAGAGATTGTGTGAGGGAGAGAGAGTGAGAGACAGATAAATACACAGAGAGAGAGAGGCTGAGACAGAGAATGTGAGAGACTGTGTGAGGGAGAGAGACAGAGAGACAGATAAATACACAGAGACAGAGAGGCTGAGACAGAATGTGAGAGAATGTGTGAGGGAGAGAGACAGATAAATACACAGAGAGAGAGAGGCTGAGACAGAGAGTGTGAGTGACTGTGTCAGTTAGAGAGACAGAGAGAGACAGATATATACACAGAGAGAGTGAGGCTGAGACAGAGACTGTGAGAGACTGTGTGAGGGAGAGAGAGAGACAGATAAATACACAGAAAGAGAGAGGCTGAGACAGAGAGTGTGAGAGACTGTGTGAGGGAGAGAGAGAGACAGATAAATACACAGAGAGAGAGAGGCTGAGACAGAGAGTGTGAGAGACTGTGTGAGGGAGAGAGAGAGAGAGACAGATAAATACAGAGAGAGAGAGAGGCTGAGACAGAGAATGTGAGAGACTGTGTGAGGGAGAGAGACAGAGAGACAGATAAATACAGAGATAGAGAGGCTGAGACAGAGAATGTGAGAGACTGTGTGAGAGAGAGAGACAGATAAATACACAGAGACAGAGAGGCTGAGACAGAGAGTGTGAGAGACTGTGTGAGGGAGAGAGAGAGACAGATAAATACACAGAGAGAGAGAAGTTGAGACAGGGAGTGTGAGAGACTGTGTGAGGGAGAGAGAGAGAGACAGACAAATACACAGAGAGAGAGAGGCTGAGACAGTGAGTATGAGAGATTGTCTGAGGGAGAGACAGAGAGAGGCAGATAAATACACAGAGAGAGAGATTCTGACACAGAGATTGTGAGTGACTGTGTGAGTTAGAGAGACAGAGAGAGACAGATATATACACAGAGAGAGTGAGGCTGAGACAGGGAGTGTGAGAGACTGTGTGAGGGAGAGAGAGAGAGACAGACAAATACACAGAGAGAGAGAGGCTGAGACAGTGAGTATGAGAGATTGTCTGAGGGAGAGACAGAGAGAGGCAGATAAATACACAGAGAGAGATTCTGACACAGAGATTGTGAGTGACTGTGTGAGTTAGAGAGACAGAGAGAGACAGATATATACACAGAGAGAGTGAGGCTGAGACAGGGAGTGTGAGAGACTGTGTGAGGGAGAGAGAGACAGATAAATACACAGAGAGAGTGAGTCTGACACAGAGAGTGTGAGAGACTGTGTGAGGGAGAGACAGAGAGAGGCAGATAAATACACAGAGAGAGAGAGGCTGAGACATAGAGTTTGAGAAACTGTGTGAGGCTGAGACAGAGAGTGTGAGTGACTGTGTGAGGGAGAGAGAGAGAGACAGGTAAATACACAGAGAGAGAGGCTGAGACAGAGATTGTGAGAGACTGTGTGAGAGACAGAGAGAGAGACAGACAGATAAATACACAGAGAGAGTGAGGCTGAGACAGAGAGTGTGAGAGACACTGTGAGGGAGAGAGAGAGACAGATAAATACACAGAGAGAGAGGCTGAGACAGAGAGTGTGAGAGACTGTGTGAGAGAGTGAGAGAGAGACAGACAGATAAATAAACAGAGAGAGTGAGGCTGAAACAGAGAGTGTAAGAGAATGTGTGAGGGAGAGAGAGAGAGACAGATAAATACACAGGGAGAGAGGCTGAGACAGAGAGTGTGAGAGACTGTGTGAGGGAGAGAGAGAGACAGATAAATACAGAGAGGCTGAGACAGAGATTGTGAGAGACTGTGTGAGGGAGAGACAGAGAGAGACAGATAAATACACAGAGAGAGTGAGGCTGAGACAGAGAGTGTGAGAGACTGTGTGAGAGATAGACAGAGAGAGGCAGATAAATACACAGAGAGAGTGAGGCTGAAACAGAGAGTGTGAGAGACTGTGTGAGGGAGAGAGAGTGAGACAGATAAATACACAGAGAGAGAGAGGCTGAGACCGAGAGCGTGAGAGACTGTGTGAGGGAGAGACAGACAAGATAAATACACAGAGAGAGTGTTGCTGGTACAGAGAGTGTGAGAGACTGTTTGAGGGAGAGAGACAGATAAATACACAGAGAGAGTGAGGCTGAGACAGAGAGTGTGAGAGACTGAAAGGGAGAGAGAGACAGATAAATACAGAGAGAGAGTGAGGCTGAGACAGAATGTGAGAGACTGTGTGAGGGAGAGACATAGAGAGGCAGTTAAATACACAGAGAGAGAAAGGCTGAAACAGAGAGTGTGAGAGACAGTGTGAGGTAGAGAGACAGAGAGTGGCAGATAAATACACGGAGAGAGTGAGGCTGAGACCGAGATTATGAGAGACTGTGTGAGGGAGAGAGACAGAGAGAGGCAGATAAATACACAGAGAGAGAGGCTGAGACAGAGAGTGTGAGAGACTGTGTGAGGGAGAGAGAGAGAGAGATAAATAAACAGAGATAGTGAGGCTGAGACAGAGAGTGTGAGAGACTGTGTGAGAGAGAGAGAGACAGATAAATACAGAGAGAGAGAGAGAGGCTGAGACAGAGAGTGTGAGAGCCTGTGTGAGGCTGAGACAGAGAGTGTGAGAGACTGTGTGAGGGAGACAGAGAGAGACAGATAAATACAAAGAGAGAGAGAGGCTGAGACAGAGAGTGTGAGAGACTGTGTGAGGGAGAGAGGGAGAGAGACAGACAAATACAGAGAGAGATAGGCTGAGACAGAGAGTGTGAGAGACTGTGTGAGGGAGAGACAGAGAGAGGCAGATAAATACACAGAGAGAGAGGCTGAGACAGAGAGTGTGAGAGACTGTGTGAGGGAGAGAGACAGAGAGAGGCAGATAAACACAGAGAGAGAGAGGCTGAGACAGAGAGTGTGAGAGACTGTGTGAGGGAGAGAGAGAGACAGATAAATAAACAGAGAGAGTGAGGCTGAGACAGAGAGTGTGAGAGATTGTGAGTGAGAGAGACAGAGAGACAGATAAATACACAGAAAGAGTGAGGCTGAGACAGAGAGTGTGAGAGACTGTGTGAGGGAGAGAGAGAGAGAGACAGATTAATACACAGAGACAGAGAGGCTGAGACAGAGAGTGTGAGAGACTGTGTGAGGGAGAGAGAGAGAGAGACAGACATATACACAGAGAGAGATAGGCTGAGACAGAGAGTGTGAGAGATTGTGTGAGGGAGAGACAGAGAGAGGCAGATAAATACACAGAGAGAGAGATTCTGACACAGAGAGTGTGAGTGACTGTGTGAGTTATAGAGACAGAGAGAGACATATATATACACAGAGAGAGTGAGGCTGAGACAGAGAGTGTGAGAGACTGTGTGTGAGAGAGAGAGAGACAGGTAAATACACAGAAAGAGAGAGGCTGAGACAGAGAATGTGAGAGATTGTGTGAGGCAGAGACAGAGAGAGGCAGATAAATACACAGAGAGAGAGGGGCTGAGACAGAGAGTGTGAGAGTCTGTGAGGGAGAGAGAGACAGATAAATAAACAGTGTTGCTGGGACAGAGAGTTTGAGAGACTGTGTGAGGCTGAGACAGAGAGTGTGAGAGACTGTGTGAGGCTGAGACAGTGAGTGTGAGAGACTGAGTGGGAGAGAGCGAGAGAGACAGATAAATACACCGAGAGAGTGAGGCTGAAACAGAGAGTGTGAGAGACTGTTTGAGGGAGAGACAGACAGATAAATACACAGAGAGAGTGAGGCTGAGACAGACATTGTGAGTGACTGTGTGAGGGAGAGTGAGAGAGACAGGTAAATACAAATAGAGAGAGAAGCTGAGAAAGATAGTGTGAGAGTCTGTGTGAGAGAGAGACAGATAAATACACAAAGAGAGAGAGACAGAGACAGAGAATGTGAGAGACTGTGTGAGGGAGAGAGAGAGAGAGACAGATAAATACACAGAGAGAGATAGGCTGAGACAGAGAATGTGAGAGACTGTGAGGGAGAGAGACAGAGAGACAGATAAATACACAGAGAGAGAGAGTCTGAGACAGAGAATGTGAGAGACTGTGTGAGAGAGAGAGACAGATAAATACACAGAGAGAGAGGCTGAGACAGAGAGTGTGAGTGACTGTGTCAGTTAGAGAGACAGAGAGAGACAGATATATACACAGAGAGAGTGAGGCTGAGACAGAGAGTGTGAGAGACAGTGTGAGGGAGAGACAGAGAGAGGCAGATAAATACACAGAGAGAGAGAGGCTGAGACATAGAGTGTGAGAGACTGTATGAGGGAGAGAGAGAGAGAGACAGATAAATACACAGAGAGAGAGAGGCTGAGACAGAGAATGTGAGAGACTGTGTGAGGGAGAGAGACAGAGAGACAGATAAATACACAGAGACAGAGAGGCTGAGACAGAATGTGAGAGACTGTGTGAGGGAGAGAGACAGATAAATACACAGAGAGAGAGAGGCTGAGACAGAGAGTGTGAGTGACTGTGTCACTTAGAGAGATAGAGAGAGACAGATATATACACAGAGAGAGTGAGGCTGAGACAGAGACTGTGAGAGACTGTGTGAGGGAGAGAGAGAGACAGATAAATACACAGAGAGAGAGGGGCTGAGACAGAGAGTGTCAGAGTCTGTGAGGGAGAGAGAGACAGATAAATACACAGAGTGTTGCTGGGACAGAGAGTTTGAGAGACTGTGTGAGGGAGAGAGAGAGAGAGATAGATAAATACAAAGAGATAGAGGCTGAGGCAGAGAGTGTGAGAGACTGTGTGAGGGAGAGAGAGACAGACAAATACACAAAGAGAGAGACGCTGAGACCGAGAGTTTGAGAGACTGTGTGAGGGAGAGACAGAGAGTGTGAGAGACTGTGTGTGAGAGAGAGAGAGAGACAGATAAATACACAGAGAGAGAGAGGCTGAGACAGAGAGTGTGAGAGACTGTGTGAGGGAGAGAGACAGAGAGAGGCAGATAAACACACAGAGAGAGAGGCTGAGACAGAGAGTGTGAGAGACTGTGTGAGGGAGAGAGACAGAGAGACAGATAAATACTGAGAGAGAGAGAGGCTGAGACAGAGAATGTGAGAGACTGTGTGAGAGAGAGAGACAGATAAATACACAGAGACAGAGAGGCTGAGACAGAGAGTGTGAGAGACTGTGTGAGGGAGAGAGAGAGACAGATAAATACACAGAGAGAGAGAAGTTGAGACAGGGAGTGTGAGAGACTGTGTGAGGGAGAGAGAGAGAGAGACAGACAAATACACAGAGAGAGAGAGGCTGAGACAGTGAGTATGAGAGATTGTCTGAGGGAGAGACAGAGAGAGGCAGATAAATACACAGAGAGAGAGATTCTGACACAGAGATTGTGAGTGACTGTGTGAGTTAGAGAGACAGAGAGAGACAGATATATACACAGAGAGAGTGAGGCTGAGACAGGGAGTGTGAGAGACTGTGTGAGGGAGAGAGAGACAGATAAATACACAGAGAGAGTGAGTCTGACACAGAGAGTGTGAGAGACTGTGTGAGGGAGAGACAGAGAGAGGCAGATAAATACACAGAGAGAGAGAGGTGAGACATAGAGTTTGAGAAACTGTGTGAGGCTGAGACAGAGAGTGTGAATGACTGTGTGAGGGAGAGAGAGAGAGACAGGTAAATACACAGAGAGAGAGGCTGAGACAGAGATTGTGAGAGACTGTGTGAGAGACAGAGAGAGAGACAGACAGATAAATACACAGAGAGAGTGAGGCTGAGACAGAGAGTGTGAGAGACACTGTGAGGGAGAGAGAGAGACAGATAAATACACAGAGAGAGAGGCTGAGACAGAGAGTGTGAGAGACTGTGTGAGAGAGTGAGAGAGAGACAGACAGATAAATAAACAGAGAGAGTGAGGCTGAAACAGAGAGTGTAAGAGACTGTGTGAGGGAGAGAGAGAGAGACAGATAAATACACAGGGAGAGAGGCTGAGACAGAGAGTGTGAGAGACTGTGTGAGGGAGAGAGAGAGACAGATAAATACACAGAGAGAGGCTGAGACAGAGAGTGTGAGAGACTGTGTGAGGGAGAGACAGAGAGAGACAAATAAATACACAGAGAGAGTGAGGCTGAGACACAGAGTGTGAGAGACTGTGTGAGAGATAGACAGAGAGAGTGAGGCTGAAAGAGAGAGTGTGAGAGACTGTGTGAGGGAGAGAGAGTGAGACAGATAAATACACAGAGAGAGAGAGGCTGAGACCGAGAGTGTGAGAGACTGTGTGAGGGAGAGACAGACAGATAAATACACAGAGAGAGTGTTGCTGGTACAGAGAGTGTGAGAGACTGAGGGAGAGAGACAGATAAATACACAGAGAGAGTGAGGCTGAGACAGAGAGTGTGAGAGACTGAAAGGGAGAGAGAGACAGATAAATACAGAGAGAGAGTGAGGCTGAGACAGAATGTGAGAGACTGTGTGAGGGAGAGACATAGAGAGGCAGTTAAATACACAGAGAGAGAGAGGCTGAAACAGAGAGTGTGAGAGACTGTGTGAGGTAGAGAGACAGAGAGTGGCAGATAAATACACGGAGAGAGTGAGGCTGAGACCGAGATTATGAGAGACTGTGTGAGGGAGAGAGACAGAGAGAGGCAGATAAATACACAGAGAGAGAGGCTGAGACAGAGAGTGTGAGAGACTGTGTGAGGGAGAGAGAGAGAGAGATAAATAAACAGAGATAGTGAGGCTGAGACAGAGAGTGTGAGAGACTGTGTGAGAGAGAGAGAGACAGATAAATACAGAGAGAGAGAGAGAGGCTGAGACAGAGAGTGTGAGAGCCTGTGTGAGGCTGAGACAGAGAGTGTGAGAGACTGTGTGAGGGAGACAGAGAGAGACAGATAAATACAAAGAGAGAGAGAGGCTGAGACAGAGAGTGTGAGAGACTGTGTGAGGGAGAGAGGGAGAGAGACAGACAAATACACAGAGAGAGATAGGCTGAGACAGAGAGTGTGAGAGACTGTGTGAGGGAGAGAGAGAGAGAGATAAATAAACAGAGATAGTGAGGCTGAGACAGAGAGTGTGAGAGACTGTGTGAGAGAGAGAGAGACAGATAAATACAGAGAGAGAGAGAGAGGCTGAGACAGAGAGTGTGAGAGCCTGTGTGAGGCTGAGACAGAGAGTGTGAGAGAATGTGTGAGGGAGACAGAGAGAGACAGATAAATACAAAGAGAGAGTGAGGCTGAGACAGAGAGTGTGAGAGATTGTGTGAGGGAGAGACAGAGAGAGGCAGATAAATACACAGAGAGGGAGAGGCTGAGACATTGTGAGAGACTGTGTGAGAGACAGAGAGAGAGACAGACAGATAAATACACAGAGAGAGTGAGGCTGAGACAGAGAGTGTGAGAGACACTGTGAGGGAGAGAGAGAGACAGATAAATACACAGAGAGAGAGGCTGAGACAGAGAGTGTGAGAGACTGTGTGAGAGAGTGAGAGAGAGACAGACAGATAAATAAACAGAGAGAGTGAGGCTGAAACAGAGAGTGTAAGAGACTGTGTGAGGGAGAGAGAGAGAGACAGATAAATACACAGGGAGAGAGGCTGAGACAGAGAGTGTGAGAGACTGTGTGAGGGAGAGAGAGAGACAGATAAATACACAGAGAGAGGCTGAGACAGAGAGTGTGAGAGACTGTGTGAGGGAGAGACAGAGAGAGACAGATAAATACACAGAGAGAGTGAGGCTGAGACACAGAGTGTGAGAGACTGTGTGAGAGATAGACAGAGAGAGTGAGGCTGAAAGAGAGAGTGTGAGAGACTGTGTGAGGGAGAGAGAGTGAGACAGATAAATACACAGAGAGAGAGAGGCTGAGACCGAGAGTGTGAGAGACTGTGTGAGGGAGAGACAGACAGATAAATACACAGAGAGAGTGTTGCTGGTACAGAGAGTGTGAGAGACTGTTTGAGGGAGAGAGACAGATAAATACACAGAGTGAGGCTGAGACAGAGAGTGTGAGAGACTGAAAGGGAGAGAGAGACAGATAAATACAGAGAGAGAGTGAGGCTGAGACAGAATGTGAGAGACTGTGTGAGGGAGAGACATAGAGAGGCAGTTAAATACACAGAGAGAGAGAGGCTGAAACAGAGAGTGTGAGAGACTGTGTGAGGTAGAGAGACAGAGAGTGGCAGATAAATACACGGAGAGAGTGAGGCTGAGACCGAGGTTATGAGAGACTGTGTGAGGGAGAGAGACAGAGAGAGGCAGATAAATACACAGAGAGAGAGGCTGAGACAGAGAGTGTGAGAGACTGTGTGAGAGAGAGAGAGACAGATAAATACAGAGAGAGAGAGAGAGGCTGAGACAGAGAGTGTGAGAGCCTGTGTGAGGCTGAGACAAAGAGTGTGAGAGACTGTGTGAGGGAGACAGAGAGAGACAGATAAATACAAAGAGAGAGTGAGGCTGAGACAGAGAGTGTGACAGATTGTGTGAGGGAGAGACAGAGAGAGGCAGATAAATACACAGAGAGGGAGAGGCTAAGACAGGGAGTGTGAGAGACTGTGTGAGGGAGAGACAGAGAGGGGCAGATAAATACACAGAGACAGTGAGGCTGAGACATTGTGAGAGACTGTGTGAGGGAGAGACAGACAGATAAATACACAGAGAGAGTGAGGCTGAGACAGAGAGTGTGAGAGACTGTGTGAGGGTGAGAGACAGAGAGATGCAGATAAATACACAGAAAAAAGAGAGGCTGAGACAGAGAGTTTGAGAGACTGTTTGTGAGATAGAGAGAGACAGATAAATACACAGAGAGAGAGAGGCTGAGACAGAGAGTCTGAGAGACAGTGTGAGGGAGAGAGACAGAGAGAGGCAGATAAATACACAGAGAGAGGCTGAGACTGAGAGTCTGAGAGACTGTGTGAGGGAGAGAGAGAGACAGGTAAATACACAGAAAGAGAGAGGCTGAGACAGAGAGTGTGAGAGACTGTGTGAGGGAGACAGAGAGGGGCAGATAAATACACAGAGACAGTGAGGATGAGACAGAGAGTGTGAGAGACTGTGTGAGGGAGAGAGACAGACAGATAAATACAAAGAGAGAATTTTGCTGGGACAGAGAGTGTGTGAAACTGTGTGAGAGAGAGAGAGAGAGACAGATAAATACACACAGAGAGAGAAGCTGAGACAGAGAGTGTGAGAGACTGTGTGAGGGAGAGACAGAGAGATGCAGATAAATACACAGAGAGAGAGAGGCTGAGACAGAGAGTGTGAGAGACTGTGTGAGGGAGAGAGACAGACAGAGGCAGATAAATACACAGAGAGAGAGGCTGAGACAGAGAGTGTGAGAGTATGTGTGAGGGAGAGAGAGAGACAGATAAATACACTGAGAGAGTGAGGCTGAGACAGAGAGTGTGAGAGACTGTGTGAGAGAGAGAGAGACAGATAAATACAGAGAGAGAGTGAGGCTGAGACAGAATGTGAGAGACTGTGTGAGGGAGAGACATAGAGAGGCAGTTAAATACACAGAGAGAGAGAGGCTGAAACAGAGAGTGTGAGAGACTGTGTGAGGTAGAGAGACAGAGAGTGGCAGATAAATACACGGAGAGAGTGAGGCTGAGACAGAGAGTGTGAGAGACTGTGTGAGGGAGAGAGAGAGAGAGATAAATAAACAGAGATAGTGAGGCTGAGACAGAGAGTGTGAGAGACTGTGTGAGAGAGAGAGAGACAGATAAATACAGAGAGAGAGAGAGAGGCTGAGACAGAGAGTGTGAGAGCCTGTGTGAGGCTGAGACAGAGAGTGTGAGAGAATGTGTGAGGGAGACAGAGAGAGACAGATAAATACAAAGAGAGAGTGAGGCTGAGACAGAGAGTGTGAGAGATTGTGTGAGGGAGAGACAGAGAGAGGCAGATAAATACACAGAGAGGGAGAGGCTGAGACATTGTGAGAGACTGTGTGAGGGAGAGACAGACAGATAAATACACACAGAGAGTGAGGCTGAGACAGACAGTGTGAGAGACTGTGTGTGAGAGACAGAGAGACAGATAAATACACAAAGAGAGAGAGGCTGAGACAGAGAGTGTGAGAGACTGTGTGAGGGTGAGAGACAGAGAGAGGCAGATAAATACACAGAGAGAGGCTGAGACTGAGAGTCTGAGAGACTGTGTGAGGGAGAGAGAGAGACAGGTAAATACACAGAAAGAGAGAGGCTGAGACAGAGAGTGTGAGAGACTGTGTGAGGGAGAGAGAGAGAAAGATAAATACAAAGAGAGAGTGAGGCTGAGACAGAGAGCGTGAGAGACTGTGTGAGAGAGAGACAGACAGATAAATACAAAGAGAGAATTTTGCTGGGACAGAGAGTGTGTGAAACTGTGTGAGAGAGAGAGAGAGAGACCGATAAATACACACAGAGAGAGAAGCTGAGACAGAGAGTGTGAGAGACTGTGTGAGGGAGAGACAGAGAGATGCAGATAAATACACAGAGAGAGAGAGGCTGAGACAGAGAGTGTGAGAGACAGTTTGAAGGAGAGAGAGAGACAGATAAATACACTGAGAGAGTGAGGCTGAGACAGAGAGTGTGAGAGACTGTGTGAGAGAGAGAGAGACAGACAGATAAATACACACAGAGAGAGAGGCTGAGTCAGAGAGTGTGAGAGACAGTGTGAGGGAGAGAGACAGAGAGAGGCAGATAAATACACAGAGAGAGAGGCTGAGACAGAGAGTGTGAGAGACAGTGTGTGAGAGAGAGAGACAGATAAATACACACAGGGAGAGAGGCTGAGTCAGAGAGTCTGAGAGACAGTGTGAGGGAGAGAGACAGAGAGAGGCAGATAAATACAGAGAGAGAGGCTGAGACAGAGAGTGTGAGAGACTGTGTGAGAGAGAGAGAGAGACAGATAAATACACACAGAGAGAGAGGCTGAGTCAGAGAGTGTGAGAGACAGTGTGAGGGAGAGAGTCAGAGAGAGGCAGACAAATACACAGAGTGAGAGGCTGAGACAGGGAGTGTGAGAGACTGTGTGAGGGAGCGAGAGAGACAGATAAATACACAGAAAGAGAGAGGCTGAGACAGAGAGCGTGAGAGACTGTGTGAGGGAGAGACAGACAGATACACAGAGAGAGTGTTGCTGGGACAGAGTGTGAGAGACTGTGTTTGAGAGAGAGAGAGAGACAGATAAATACACACAGATAGAGAAGCTGAGACAGAGAGTGTGAGAGACTGTGTGAGGGTGAGAGACAGAGAAAGGCAGATAAATACACAGAGAGAGAGGCTGAGACAGAGAGTGTGAGAGACTGTGTGTGAGAGAGAGAGAGACAGATAAATACACACAGAGAGAGAGGCTGAGTCAGAGTGTGAGAGACAGTGTGAGGGAGAGAGAGAGAGAGGCAGATAAATACACAGAGAGAGAGGCTGAGACAGAGAGTGTGAGAGACTGTGTGAGGGACAGAGACAGAGAGAGGCAGATAAATACACAGAGAGAGCGGCTGAGACAGAGAGTGTGAGAGACTGTGTGAGGGAGAGAGAGAGACAGATAAATACACAGAGAGAGTGAGGCTGAGACAGAGAGTTTGAGAGACTGTGTGAGCGAGAGAGAGAGAGACAGATGAATACACACAGAGAGATAGGCTGAGTCAGAGAGTATGAGAGACAGTGTGAGGGAGTGAGACAGAGAGAGGCAGATAAATACACAGAGAGAGAGGCTGAGACAGAGAGTGTGAGAGACTGTGAGGGAGAGAGAGAGACAGATAAATACACAGAAAGAGAGAGGCTGAGACAGAGAGTGTGAGAGATTGTGTGAGGGAGAGACAGAGAGAGGCAGATAAATACACACACAGAGAGGCTGAGACAGAGAGTGTGAGAGACTGTGTGTGAGAGAGAGAGACAGATAAATACACACAGAGAGAGAGGCTGAGTCAGAGAGTGTGAGAGACAGTGTGAGGGAGAGAGACAGAGAGAGGCAGATAAATACACAGAGAGAGAGGCTGAGAGAGAGTGTGAGAGACTGTGTGAGGGAGAGAGAGAGACAGATAAATGCACAGAAAGAGAGAGGCTGAGACAGAGAGTGTGAGAGATTGTGTGAGGGAGAGACAGAGAGAGGCAGATAAATACACAGAGAGAGAGAGCCTGAGACAGAGAGTGTGAGAGACTGTGAGAGAGAGACAGAGACAGGCAGATAAATATACAGAAAGAGGCTGAGACAGAGAGTGTGAGAGACTGTGAGAGAGAGACAGAGACAGGCAGATAAATATACAGAGTGAGGCTGAGGCAGAGAGTGTGAGAGTCTGTGTGAGGGAGAGAGAGACAGATTAATACACAGAGTGTTGCTGGGACAGAGTGTGAGAAACTGTGTGAGGGAGAGAGAGAGAGAGAGACATAAATACACAGAGAGAGAGAGAGGCTGAGGCAGAGAGTTTGAGAGACTGTGCGAGAGAGATAGAGACAGATAAATACACAGAGAGAGAGGCTGAGGCAGAGTGTGAGAGACTGTGTGTGAGAGAGAGAGACAGATAAATCCACAGAGAGAGAGAGGCTGAGACAGAGAGTGTGAGAGACTGTGTGAGGGAGAGACAGATAGTTTGAGAGACAGAGTGAGAGAGAGAGATAAATTCTCAGGGAGAGAGAGGCTGAGACAGAGAGTGTGAGAGACTGTGTGAGGGAGAGACAGGCAGATAAATACACAGAGAGAGAGAGGCTGAGACTGAAAGTGTGAGAGACTGTGTGAGGGAGAGACAGACAGATAAATACACAGAGAAAATGAGGCTGGGACAGAGAGTGAGAGACTGTGTGAGGGAGAAAGAGATAAATACACAGAGATAGTGTTGCTGGGACAGAGACTGTGAGAGACTGCGTGAGGCAGAAACAGAGAGAGAGAGATAAATACACAGAGAGAGTGAGGCTGACACAGAGAGTGTGAGAGACTGTGAGAGGGAGAGAGAGAGACAGAATAATACAGAGAGAGTGAGGCTGAGACAGAGAGTGTGAGAGTCTGTGTGAGGGAGAGAGAGACAGATAAATACACAGAGAGAATGTTGCTGGGACAGAGAGTGTGAGAGACTGTGTGAGGAAGAGACAGAGAGAGGCAGATAAATACAGAGAGAATGAGGCTGGGACAGAGAGTGTGCGAGATTGTGTGAGGGAGAGAGAGACAAATGAATACACAGAGTGTTGCTGGGACAGAGACTGTGAGAGACTGAGTGAGGCTGAAACAGAGAGAGCGATAAATACACAGAGAGTGAGGCTGAGACAGAGAGTGTGAGGGACTGTGTGAGGAAGAGACAGAGAGAGACAGATAAATACACAGAGAGAGTGAGGCTGAGACAGAGAGTGTGAGAGACTGTGTGTGAGAGGGAGAGTGAGATAGATAAATACACAGAGAGAGAGAGGCTGGGACAGAGAGTGTGAGAGACTGTGTGAGGGAGAGAGAGACAGATAAATACACAGAGAGAGAGGCTGGGACGAAGAGAGAGAGTGAGAGACTGTGTGAGGGAGAGAGACAGAGAGACAGATAAATACACAGAGAGAGCGAGGCTGGGACGAAGAGAGAGAGAGTGTGAGAGACTGTGAGGGAGAGAGACAGAGAGACAGATAAATACACAGAGAGAGAGAGTCTGGGACGAAGAGAGAGACTGAGAGACTGTGTGAGGGAGAGAGACAGATAAATACACAGAGAGAGTGAGGCTGAGACAGAGAGTGTTAGGGACTGTGTAAGGGAGAGACAGAGAGAGACAGATAAATATACAGAGAGAGAGAGGCTGGGACAAAGAGAGAGTGAGAAGGAGAAAGTCATGGGCAGACAGAGAGAGAGAGAGCCGTTGGGGAGAACTGAGAAGACAGAAAACTTTTCTGGAGGGAAGGGAAAGGCAGAGACACTGGGTGAGGAGCTGGGCTCAGAGCCAGTTTTACTAAGAACTTCCTCCTTCCTGTTGCAGACTTGGATCTAAATAATGGCCACGTGTGTGTAACCCAGGGCAGGGTGTGTGTCTACTGTGTACAGTCAGACTGAACCTCTCTCTCTCTCTCTCTCTGTTTAACCCAGGGCAGGGTGTGTATACTGTGCAGTGTGTGTACAGTGAGGGTAAATCTCTCTCTCTCTCTCTCTGTAACCCAGGGCAGGGTGTGTATACTGTGTAGTGTGTGTACAGTGAGGGTAAATCTCTCTCTCTCTCTCTCTGTAACCCAGGGCAGGGTGTGTATACTGTGTAGTGTGTGTACAGTGAGGGTAAATCTCTCTCTCTCTGTAACCCAGGGCAGGGTGTGTATACTGTGTAGTGTGTGTACAGTGGGGGTAAATCTCTCTCTCTCTGTAACCCAGGGCAGGGTGTGTATACTGTGTAGTGTGTGTACAGTGAGGGTAAATCTCTCTCTCTCTGTAACCCAGGGCAGGGTGTGTATACTGTGCAGTGTGTGTACAGTGGGGGTAAATCTCTCTCTCTCTCTGTAAACCACGGCAGGGTGTATATACTGTGTATTGTGTGTACTGTGGGGGTAAATGTCTCTCTCTGTAACCCAGGGCAGGGTCTGTATACTGTGTAGTGTGTGTACAGTGAGGGTAAATCTCTCTCTGTAACCCAGGGCAGGGTGTGTATACTGTGTAGTGTGTGTACAGAGGGGGTCAATCTCTCTCTCTGTAACCCAGGGCAGGGTGTGTATACTGTGTAGTGTGTGTACAGTGAGGGTAAATCTCTCTCTCTCTGTAACACAGGACAGGGTGTGTATACTGTGCAGTGTGTGTACAGTGGGGGTAAATCTCTCTCTCTCTCTGTAACTCAGGGCAGGGTGTATATACTGTGTAGTGTGTGTACTGTGGGGGTAAATCTCTCTCTCTGTAACCCAGGACAGGGTGTGTATACTGTGCAGTGTGTGTACAGTGAGGGTAAATCTCTCTCTCTCTCTGTAACCCAGGGCAGGGTGTGTAAACTGTGTAGTGTGTGTACTGTGGGGGTAAATCTCTCTCTCTCTCTGTAACCCAGGACAGGGTGTGTATACTGTGTAGTGTGTGTACAGTGAGGGTAACTCTCTCTCTCTCTGTAACCCAGGACATGGTTGTGTATACTGTGTAGTGTGTACAGTGAGGGCAAATCTCTCTCTCTCTCTGTAACCCAGGGCAGGGTGTGTATACTGTGTAGTGGGTGTACAGTGAGGGTAAATCTCTCTCTGTAACCCAGGGCAGGGTATGTATACTGTGTAGTGTGTGTACAGTGAGGGTAAATCTCTCTCTCTCTCTCTCTGTAACCCAGGGCAGGGTGTGTATACTGTGTAGTGTGTATACAGTGAGGGTAAATCACTCTCTCTCTAACCCAGGGCAGGGTCTGTATACTGTGTAGTGTGTGTACAGTGAGGGTAAATCTCTCTCTGTAACCCAGGGCAGGGTGTGTATACTGTGTATTGTGTGTACAGAGGGGGTCAATCTCTCTCTCTCTCTCTCTGTAACCCAGGGCAGGGTGTGTATACTGTGTAGTGTGTGTACAGTGGGGGTAAATCTCTCTCTCTCTCTCTCTCTGTAACCAAGGGCAGGGTGTGTATACTGTGTAGTGTGTGTACAGTGAGGGTAAATCTCTATATCTCTCTCTGTAACCCAGGACAGGGTGTGTATACTGTGTAGTGTGTGTACAGTGAGGGTAAATCTCTCTCTCTCTGTAACCCAGGGCAGAGTGTGTATACTGTGTAGTGTGTGTACAGTGAGGGGAAATTTCTCTCTCTCTCTCTCTCTCTAACCCAGGGCAGGGTGTGTATACTGTGTAGTGTGTGTATAGTGAGGGTAAATCTCTCTCTCTCTCTCTCTGTAACCCAGGGCATGGTGTGTATACTGTGTAGTGTGTGTACAGTGAGGGTAAATCTCTCTCTCTGTAACCCAGGGCAGGGTGTGTATACTGTGTAGTGTGTGTACAGTGGAGGTAAATCTCTCTCTCTCTCTGTAACCCAGGGCAGGGTGTGTATACTGTGTAGTGTGTGTACAGTGAGGGTAAATCTCTCTCTTTCTGTAACCCAGGGCAGGGTGTGTATACTGTGTAGTGTGTGTACAGTGAGGGTAAATCTCTCTCTTTCTGTAACCAAGGACAGGGTGTGTATACTGTGTAGTGTGTGTACAGTGGGGGTAAATCTCTCTCTCTAACCCAGGACACGGTGTGTATACTGTGTAGTGTGTGTACAGTGGGGGTAAATCTCTCTCTCTTTGTAACCCAGGGCAGGGTGTGTATACTGTGTAGTGTGTGTACAGTGAGGGTAAATCTCTCTCTCTCTGTAACCCAGGGCAGGGTGTGTATACTGTGTAGTGTGTGTACAGTGGGGCTAAATCTCTCTCTCTCTCTCTCTCTGTAACCCAGGGCAGGGTGTGTATACTGTGTGGTGTGTGTACAGTGAGGGTAAATCTCTCTCTCTCTCTGTAACCCAGGACAGGGTGTGTATACTGTGTAGTGTGTGCACAGTGGGGGTAAATCTCTCTCTCTGTAACCCTGGACAGGGTGTGTATACTGTGTAGTGTGTGTACAATGAGGGTGAATCTCTCTCTCTCTGTAACCCAGGGCAGGGTGTGTATCCTGTGTAGTGTGTGTACAATGAGGGTAAATCTCTCTCTCTCTGTAACCCAGGGCAGGGTGTGTATACTGTTTAGTGTGTGTACAGTGAGGGTAAATCTCGCTCTTTCTGTAACCCAGGGCAGGGTGTGTATACTGTGCAGTGTGTGTACAGTGGGGGTAAATCTCTCTCTCTCTCTGTAACCCAGGGCAGGGTGTGTATACTGTGCAGTGTGTGTACAGTGGGGGTAAATCTCTCTCTCTCTCTGTAACCCAGGACAGGGTGTGTATACTGTGTAGTGTGTGTACAGTGGGGGTAAATCTCTCTATCTAACCCAGGACAGGGTGTGTATACTGTGTAGTGTGTGTACAGTGAGGGTAAATCTCTCTCTCTCTCTGTAACCCAGGGCAGGGTGTGTATACTGTGTAGTGTGTGTACAGTGGGGGTAAATCTCTCTCTCTCTCTCTGTAACCCTGGACAGGGTGTGTATACTGTGTAGTGTGTGTACAATGAGTGTAAATCTCTCTCTCTCTCTCTCTGTAACCCAGGGCAGGGTGTGTATACTGTGTAGTGTGAGTACAGTGAGGGGAAATCTCTCTCTCTCTCTCTGTAACCCAGGGCAGGGTGTGTATACTGTGTAGTGTGTGTACTGTGAGGGTAAATCTCTCTCTCTGTAACCCAGGGCAGGGTGTGTATACTGTGTATTGCGTGTACAGTGAGGGTAAATCTCTCTCTCTCTGTAACCCAGTGCAGGGTGTGTATACTGTGTATTGTGTGTACAGTGGGGGTAAATCTCTCTCTCTCTCTCTCTCTGTAACCCAGGGCAGGGTGTGTATACTGTGTAGTGTGTGTACAGTGAGGGTTAATCTCTCTCTCTCTCTCTGTAACCCAGGGCAGGGTGTGTATACTGTGTAGTGTGTGTACAGTGAGGGTTAATCTCTCTCTCTCTCTGTAACCCAGGGCAGGGTGTGTATACTGTGTAGTGTGTGTACAGTGAGGGTTAATCTCTCTCTCTCTCTGTAACCCAGGGCAGGGTGTGTATACTGTGTAGTGTGTGTACAGTGAGGGTAAATCTCTCTCTCTCTCTGTAACCCAGGGCAGGGTTTGTATACTGTGTAGTGTGTGTACAGTGGGAGTAAATCTCTCTCTCTCTCTCTGTAACCCTGGACAGGGTGTGTATACTGTGTAGTGTGTGTACAGTGGGGGTAAATCTCTCTCTCTCTCTCTGTAACCCTGGACAGCGTGTGTATACTGTGTAGTGTGTGCACAATGAGGGTAAATCTCTCTCTCTCTCTCTGTAACCCAGGACAGGGTTTGTATACTGTGAAGTGTGTGTACAGTTAGGGTAAATATCTCTCTCTCTCTGTAACCCAGGGCAGGTTGTGTATACTGTGCAGTGTGTGTACAGTGGGGGTAAATCTCTCTCTCTCTCTGTAACCCAGGGCAGGGTGTGTATACTGTGTAGTGTGTGTACAGTGAGGGTAAATCTCTCTCTCTCTGTAACCCAGGGCAGGGTGTGTATACTGTGTGGTGTGTGTACAGTGGGGGTAAATCTCTCTCTCTATCTGTAACCCAGGACAGGGTGTATATACTTTGTAGTGTGTGTACAGTGGCCGTAAATCTCTCTCTGTAACCCAGGGCAGGGTGTGTATACTGTGTAGTGTGTGTACAGTGGGGGTAAATCTCTCTCTCTCTCTGTAACCCAGGACAGGGTGTGTATACTGTGTAGTGTGTGTAGAGTGGGGGAAAATCTCTCTCTGTAACCCAGTGCAGGGTGTGTATACTGTGTAGTGTGTGTACAGTGGGAGTAAATCTCTCTCTCTCTCTGTAACCCAGGGCAGGGAGTGTATAATGTGTAGTGTGTGTACAATGGGGGTAAATCTCTCTCTCTGTAACCCAGGACAGGGTGTGTATACTGTGTAGTGTGTGTACAGTGAGGGTAAATCTCTCTCTCTCTCTCTCTGTAACCCAGGGCAGGGTGTGTATACTGTGTAGTGTGTATACAGTGAGGGTAAATCTCTCTCTCTCTAACCCAGGGCAGGGTCTGTATACTGTGTAGTGTGTGTACAGTGAGGGTAAATCTCTCTCTGTAACCCAGGGCAGGGTGTGTATACTGTGTATTGTGTGTACAGAGGGGGTCAATCTCTCTCTCTCTCTCTCTGTAACCCAGGACAGGGTGTGTATACTGTGTAGTGTGTGTACAGTGGGGGTAAATCTCTCTCTCTCTCTCTCTCTGTAACCGAGGGCAGGGTGTGTATACTGTGTAGTGTGTGTACAGTGAGGGTAAATCTCTATATCTCTCTCTGTAACCCAGGACAGGGTGTGTATACTGTGTAGTGTGTGTACAGTGAGGGTAAATCTCTCTCTCTCTGTAACCCAGGGCAGAGTGTGTATACTGTGTAGTGTGTGTACAGTGAGGGGAAATTTCTCTCTCTCTCTCTCTCTGTAACCCAGGGCAGGGTGTGTATACTGTGTAGTGTGTGTATAGTGAGGGTAAATCTCTCTCTCTCTCTCTCTGTAACCCAGGGCATGGTGTGTATACTGTGTAGTGTGTGTACAGTGAGGGTAAATCTCTCTCTCTGTAACCCAGGGCAGGGTGTGTATACTGTGTAGTGTGTGTACAGTGGGGGTAAATCTCTCTCTCTCTCTGTAACCCAGGGCAGGGTGTGTATACTGTGTAGTGTGTGTACAGTGAGGGTAAATCTCTCTCTTTCTGTAACCCAGGGCAGGGTGTGTATACTGTGTAGTGTGTGTACAGTGAGGGTAAATCTCTCTCTTTCTGTAACCCAGGGCAGGGTGTGTATACTGTGTAGTGTGTGTACAGTGAGGGTAAATCTCTCTCTTTCTGTAACCCAGGGCAGGGTGTGTATACTGTGTAGTGTGTGTACAGTGAGGGTAAATCTCTCTCTCTGTGTAAACCAGGGCAGGGTGTGTATACTGTGTAGTGTGTGTACAATGAGGGTAAATCTCTCTCTCTCTCTCTGTAACCAAGGACAGGGTGTGTATACTGTGTAGTGTGTGTACAGTGGGGGTAAATCTCTCTCTCTAACCCAGGACACGGTGTGTATACTGTGTAGTGTGTGTACAGTGGGGGTAAAACTCTCTCTCTTTGTAACCCAGGGCAGGGTGTGTATACTGTGTTGTGTGTGTACAGTGAGGGTAAATCTCTCTCTCTCTGTAACCCAGGGCAGGGTGTGTATACTGTGTAGTGTGTGTACAGTGGGGGTAAATCTCTCTCTCTCTCTCTCTCTCTCTGTAACCCAGGGCAGGGTGTGTATACTGTGTAGTGTGTGTACAGTGGGGCTAAATCTCTCTCTCTCTCTCTCTCTGTAACCCAGGGCAGGGTGTGTATACTGTGTGGTGTGTGTACAGTGAGGGTAAATCTCTCTCTCTCTCTGTAACCCAGGACAGGGTGTGTATACTGTGTAGTGTGTGCACAGTGGGGGTAAATCTCTCTCTCTGTAACCCTGGACAGGGTGTGTATACTGTGTAGTGTGTGTACAATGAGGGTGAATCTCTCTCTCTCTGTAACCCAGGGCAGGGTGTGTATCCTGTGTAGTGTGTGTACAATGAGGGTAAATCTCTCTCTCTCTGTAACCCAGGGCAGGGTGTGTATACTGTTTAGTGTGTGTACAGTGAGGGTAAATCTCTCTCTTTCTGTAACCCAGGGCAGGGTGTGTATACTGTGCAGTGTGTGTACAGTGGGGGTAAATCTCTCTCTCTCTCTGTAACCCAGGGCAGGGTGTGTATACTGTGCAGTGTGTGTACAGTGGGGGTAAATCTCTCTCTCTCTCTGTAACCCAGGACAGGGTGTGTATACTGTGTAGTGTGTGTACAGTGCGGGTAAATCTCTCTCTCTAACCCAGGACAGGGTGTGTATACTGTGTAGTGTGTGTACAGTGAGGGTAAATCTCTCTCTCTCTCTGTAACCCAGGGCAGGGTGTGTATACTGTGTAGTGTGTGTACAGTGGGGGTAAATCTCTCTCTCTCTCTCTGTAACCCTGGACAGGGTGTGTACACTGTGTAGTGTGTGTACAATGAGTGTAAATCTCTCTCTCTCTCTCTCTGTAACCCAGGGCAGGGTGTGTATACTGTGTAGTGTGTGTACAGTGAGGGGAAATCTCTCTCTCTCTCTCTGTAACCCAGGGCAGGGTGTGTATACTGTGTAGTGTGTGTACAGTGAGGGTAAATCTCTCTCTCTGTAACCCAGGGCAGGGTGTGTATACTGTGTATTGTGTGTACAGTGAGGGTAAATCTCTCTCTCTCTGTAACCCAGTGCAGGGTGTGTATACTGTGTATTGTGTGTACAGTGGGGGTAAATCTCTCTCTCTCTCTCTCTCTCTGTAACCCAGGGCAGGGTGTGTATACTGTGTAGTGTGTGTACAGTGAGGGTTAATCTCTCTCTCTCTCTGTAACCCAGGGCAGGGTGTGTATACTGTGTAGTGTGTGTACAGTGAGGGTTAATCTCTCTCTCTCTCTGTAACCCAGGGCAGGGTGTGTATACTGTGTAGTGTGTGTACAGTGAGGGTTAATCTCTCTCTCTCTCTGTAACCCAGGGCAGGGTGTGTATACTGTGTAGTGTGTGTACAGTGAGGGTAAATCTCTCTCTCTCTCTGTAACCCAGGGCAGGGTTTGTATACTGTGTAGTGTGTGTACAGTGGGAGTAAATCTCTCTCTCTCTCTCTGTAACCCTGGACAGGGTGTGTATACTGTGTAGTGTGTGTACAGTGGGGGTAAATCTCTCTCTCTCTCTCTGTAACCCTGGACAGCGTGTGTATACTGTGTAGTGTGTGCACAATGAGGGTAAATCTCTCTCTCTCTCTGTAACCCAGGACAGGGTTTGTATACTGTGAAGTGTGTGTACAGTTAGGGTAAATATCTCTCTCTCTCTGTAACCCAGGGCAGGTTGTGTATACTGTGCAGTGTGTGTACAGTGAGGGTAAATCTCTCTCTCTCTGTAACCCAGGGCAGGGTGTGTATACTGTGTGGTGTGTGTACAGTGGGGGTAAATCTCTCTCTCTATCTGTAACCCAGGACAGGGTGTATATACTTTGTAGTGTGTGTACAGTGGCCGTAAATCTCTCTCTGTAACCCAGGGCAGGGTGTGTATACTGTGTAGTGTGTGTACAGTGGGGGTAAATCTCTCTCTCTCTCTGTAACCCAGGACAGGGTGTGTATACTGTGTAGTGTGTGTAGAGTGGGGGAAAATCTCTCTCTGTAACCCAGGGCAGGGTGTGTATACTGTGTAGTGTGTGTACAGTGGGGGTAAATCTCTCTCTCTCTCTGTAACCCAGGGCAGGGAGTGTATACTGTGTAGTGTGTGTACAGTGGGGGTAAATCTCTCTCTCTGTAACCCAGGACAGGGTGTGTATACTGTGTAGTGTGTGTACAGTGAGGGTAACTCTCTCTCTCTCTCTCTCTCTCTCTGTAACCCAGGGCAGGGTGTGTATACTGTGTAGTGTGTGTACAGTGAGGGTAAATCTCTCTCTCTCTAACCCAGGGCAGGGTGTGTATACTGTGTAGTGTGTGTACAGTGAGGGTAAATCTCTCTCTGTAACCCAGGGCAAGCTGTGTATACTGTGTATTGTGTGTACAGAGGGTGTAAATCTCTCTCTCTCTCTCTCTGTAACCCAGGGCAGGGTGTGTATACTGTGTAGTGTGTGTACAGTGGGGGTAAATCTCTCTCTCTCTCTCTCTGTAACCGAGGGCAGGGTGTGTATACTGTGTAGTGTGTGTACAGTGGGGGTAAATCTCTCTCTCTCTCTGTAACCCAGGACAGGGTGTGTATACTGTGTAGTGTGTGTAGAGTGAGGGTAAATCTCTCTCTTTCTGTAACCCAGGGCAGGGTGTGTATACTGTGTAGTGTGTGTACAGTGAGGGTAAATCTCTCTCTTTCTGTAACCCAGGGCAGGGTGTGTATACTGTGTAGTGTGTGTACAGTGAGGGTAAATCTCTCTCTTTCTGTAACCCAGGGCAGGGTGTGTATACTGTGTAGTGTGTGTACAGTGGGGGTAAATCTCTCTCTCTCTCTGTAACCCAGGGCAGGGTGTGTATCCTGTGTAGTGTGTGTACAGTGGGGGTAAATCTCTCTCTCTCTCTGTAACCCAGGGCAGGGTGTGTATACTGTGTAGTGTGTGTACAGTGGGGATAAATCTCTCTCTCTCTCTCTCTTTAACCCAGGGCAGGGTGTGTATACTGTGTAGTGTGTGTACAGTGGGGGTAAATCTCTCTCTCTGTAACCCAGGGCAGTGTGTGTATACTGTGTAGTGTGTGTACAGTGAGGGTAAATCTCTCTCTCTCTCTCTCTCTCTCTGTAACCCAGGGCAGGGTGTGTATACTGTGTAGTGTGTGTACAGTGAGGGTAAATCTCTCTCTCTCTAACCCAGGGCAGGGTGTGTATACTGTGTAGTGTGTGTACAGTGAGGGTAAATCTCTCTCTGTAACCCAGGGCAAGGTGTGTATACTGTGTATTGTGTGTGCAGAGGGTGTAAATCTCTCTCTCTCTCTCTCTGTAACCCAGGGCAGGGTGTGTATACTGTGCAGTGTGTGTACAGTGGGAGTAAATCTCTCTCTCTCTCTCTCTGTAACCGAGGGCAGGGTGTGTATACTGTGTAGTGTGTGTACAGTGAGGGTAAATCTCTCTCTCTCTCTGTAACCCAGGGCAGGGTGTGTATACTGTGTAGTGTGTGTACAGTGAGGGGAAATTTCTCTCTCTCTCTCTCTGTAACCCAGGGCAGGGTGTGTATACTGTGTAGTGTGTGTACAGTGAGGGTAAATCTCTCTCTCTCTCTCTCTGTAACCCAGGGCAGGGTGTGTATACTGTGTAGTGTGTGTACAGTGGGGGTAAATCTCTCTCTCTCTCTGTAACCCAGGGCAGGGTGTGTATACTGTGTAGTGTGTGTACAGTGAGGGTAAATCTCTCTCTTTCTGTAACCCAGGGCAGGGTGTGTATACTGTGTAGTGTGTGTACAGTGAGGGTAAATCTCTCTCTTTCTGTAACCCAGGGCAGGGTGTGTATACTGTGTAGTGTGTGTACAGTGGGGGTAAATCTCTCTCTCTCTCTGTAACCCAGGGCAGGGTGTGTATCCTGTGTAGTGTGTGTACAGTGGGGGTAAATCTCTCTCTCTCTCTGTAAACCAGGGCGGGGTGTGTATACTGTGTAGTGTGTGTACAGTGAGGGTAAATCTCTCTCTCTCTCTGTAACCCAGGGCAGGGTGTGTATACTGTGTAGTGTGTGTACAGTGGGGGTAAATCTCTCTCTCTGTAACCCAGGGCAGTGTGTGTATACTGTGTAGTGTGTGTACAGTGAGGGTAAATCTCTCTCTCTCTCTGTAACCCAGGGCAGGGTGTGTATACTGTGTAGTGTGTGTACAGTGGGGGTAAATCTCTCTCTCTCTCTCTGTAACCCTGGACAGCGTGTGTATACTGTGTAGTGTGGGTACAATGAGGGTAAATCTCTCTCTCTCTCTGTAACCCAGGACAGGGTGTGTATACTGTGAAGTGTGTGTACCGTGGGGGTAAATCTCTCTCTCTCTCTCTCTGTAAACCAGGACAGGGTGTGTATACTGTGTAGTGTGTGTACAGTGGGGGTAAATCTCTCTCTCTCTGTAACCCAGGGCAGGGTGTGTATAATGTGTAGTGTGTGTACAGTGGGGGTCAATCTCTCTCTCTCTCTCTCTGTAACCCAGGGCAGGGTGTGTATACTGTGTAGTGTGTGTACAGTGGGGGTAAATCTCTCTCTCTCTCTCTCTGTAACCCAGGGCAGGGTGTGTATACTGTGTAGTGTGTGTATAGTGGGGGTAAATCTCTCTCTCTGTAACCCAGGGCAGTGTTTGTATACTGTGTAGTGTGTGTACAGTGAGGGTAAATCTCTCTCTCTCTCTCTGTAACCCAGGGCAGGGTGTGTATACTGTGTAGTGTGTGTACAGTGAGGGTAAATCTCTCTCTCTCTGTAACCCAGGGCAGGGTGTGTATACTGTGCAGTGTTTGTACAGTGGAGGTAAATCTCTCTCTCTCTCTGTAATCCAGGGCAGGGTGTGTATACTGTGTAGTGTGTGTACAGTGGGGGTAAATCTCTCTCTCTGTAACCCAGGTCAGGGTGTGTTTACTGTGTAGTGTGTGTACAGTGGGGGTAAATCTCGCTCTCTCTCTGTAACCCAGGGCAGGGAGTGTATACTGTGTAGTGTGTGTACAGTGGGGGTAAATCTCTCTCTCTGTAACCCAGGACAGGGTGTGTATACTGTGTAGTGTGTGTACAGTGAGGGTAAATCTCTCTCTCTCTCTCTCTCTCTCTGTAACCCAGGGCAGGGTGTGTATACTGTGTAGTGTGTGTACAGTGAGGGTAAATCTCTCTCTCTCTAACCCAGGGCAGGGTGTGTATACTGTGTAGTGTGTGTACAGTGAGGGTAAATCTCTCTCTGTAACCCAGGGCAAGGTGTGTATACTGTGTATTGTGTGTACAGAGGGTGTAAATCTCTCTCTCTCTCTCTCTGTAACCCAGGGCAGGGTGTGTATACTGTGTAGTGTGTGTACAGTGGGGGTAAATCTCTCTCTCTCTCTCTCTGTAACCGAGGGCAGGGTGTGTATACTGTGTAGTGTGTGTACAGTGGGGGTAAATCTCTCTCTCTCTCTGTAACCCAGGGCAGGGTGTGTATACTGTGTAGTGTGTGTACAGTGAGGATAAATCTCTCTCTTTCTGTAACCCAGTGCAGGGTGTGTATACTGTGTATTGTGTGTACGGTGGGGGTAAATCTCTCTCTCTCTCTCTCTCTCTCTGTAACCCAGGGCAGGGTGTGTATACTGTGTAGTGTGTGTACAGTGAGGGTTAATCTCTCTCTCTCTCTGTAACCCAGGGCAGGGTGTGTATACTGTGTAAAACAAAAACAGAATTACCTGGAAAAACTCAGCAGGTCTGGCAGCATCGGCGGAGAAGAAAAGAGTTGACGTTTCGAGTCCTCATGACCCTTCGACAGAACTTGAGTTCGAGTCCAGGAAAGAGCTGAAATATAAGCTGGTTTAAGGTGTGTGTGTGGGGGGCGGAGAGATAGAGAGACAGAGAGGTGGAGGGGGTTGGTGTGGTTGTAGCGACAAACAAGCAGTGATAGAAGCAGATCATCAAAAGATGTCAACAACAATAGTACAATAGAACACATAGGTGTTAAAGTTAAAGTTGGTGATATTATCTAAACGAATGTGCTAATTAAGAATGGATGGTAGGGCACTCAAGGTATAGCTCTAGTGGGTTTTTTTTTTTTTATTTTTTTTTTATATATAATGGAAATAGGTGGGAAAAGGAAAATCTTTATAATTTATTGGGAAAAAAAAAAAGAAGGGGGAAACAGAAAGGGGGTGGGGATGGGGGAGGGGACTCACGACCTAAAGTTGTTGAATTCAATATTCAGTCCGGAAGGCTGTAAAGTCCCTAGTCGGAAGATGAGGTGTTGTTCCTCCAGTTTGCGTTGGGCTTCACTGGAACAATGCAGCAAGCCAAGGACAGACATGTGGGCAAGAGAGCAGGGTGGAGTGTTAAAATGGCAAGCGACAGGGAGGTTTGGGTCATTCTTGCGGACAGACCGCAGGTGTTCTGCAAAGCGGTCGCCCAGTTTACGTTTGGTCTCTCCAATGTAGAGGAGACCACATTGGGAGCAACGAATGCAGTAGACTAAGTTGGGGGAAATGCAAGTGAAATGCTGCTTCACTTGAAAGGAGTGTTTGGGTCCTTGGACGGTGAGGAGAGAGGAAGTGAAGGGGCAGGTGTTGCATCTTTTGCGTGGGCAAGGGGTTGTGCCATAGGAGGGGGTTGAGGAGTAGGGGGTGATGGAGGAGTGGACCAGGGTGTCCCGGAGGGAGCGATCCCTACGGAATGCCGATAAGGGGGGTGAAGGGAAGATGTGTTTGGTAGTGGCATCATGCTGGAGTTGGCGGAAATGGCGGAGGATGATCCTTTGAATGCGGAGGCTGGTGGGGTGATAAGTGAGGACAAGGGGGACCCTATCATGTTTCTGGGAGGGAGGAGAAGGAGTGAGGGCGGATGCGCGGGAGATGGGCCGGACACGGTTGAGGGCCCTGTCAACGACCGTGGGTGGAAAACCTCGGTTAAGGAAGAAGGAGGACATGTCAGAGGAACTGATTTTGAAGGTAGCATCATCGGAACAGATGCGACGGAGGCGAAGGAACTGAGAGAATGGGATGGAGTCCTTACAGGAAGCGGGGTGTGAGGAGCTGTAGTCGAGATAGCTGTGGGTGTCGGTGGGTTTGTAATGGATATTGGTGGACAGTCTATCACCAGAGATTGAGACAGAGAGGTCAAGGAAGGGAAGGGAAGTGTCAGAGATGGACCACGTGAAAATGATGGAGGGGTGGAGATTGGAAGCAAAATTAATAAATTTTTCCAAGTCCTCAACAAGAAACTTTTTCTCTTTCTCTCAAGTGCTAAGGAACGCAAGCTCCACCAACTCATCGACACCAACACCCATCTAGGACCCTCCACCCCTGCCTGTCCCTCCGTCCCCACCCCATCTTCCAATCCCAGCCCCAGCTGTGTATTCACTATACCCCCTGACCTTCCCCTCTCCGATGCTGAACGTTCAGTGCTCAGCAAAGGACTTAGTTTCATACCCTTACGCCCTCACCTCAATGAATTTCGGGCTCGGCATGATACTGAACTCTTCTTCCGCCGTCTTCGTCTCCGGGCTCACTTCTTTGGGCAGGAGTCCTCTCCCAGTTCAACGGATCCTTTTACCCATCTTCAATATTCTCCCTCCACCTGGACCCCTCCCTCTGGATTCTTACCTTCTCTCGATCTTTTCATTGAGAACTGTCGGCGCGACATTAGTCGTCTCAATTTCTCTGCTCCTCTCACCCATTCTAACCTGTCTCTCTCTGAACTTACTGCACTCCATTCTCTCAGGTCCAACCCTGACATTGTCATCAAACCCGCTGACAAGGGTGGTGCTGTTGTTGTCTGGCGCACTGACCTCTACCACGCGGAGGCTGAGCGTCAACTCGCAGACACTTCCTCCTACCTCTCCCTGGACCATGACCCCACCACTGAACATCAAGCCATTGTTTCCAGGACTGTCACTGACCTCATCTCCTCTGGGGATCTCCCTCCCACAGCTTCCAACCTGATAGTTGCCCAACCTCGGACGGCCCGCTTCTATCTCCTACCCAAAATCCACAAACAGAACTGCCCCAGTAGACCGATCGTCTCAGCTTGCTCCTGCCCCACAGAACTCATTTCTCGTTATCTTGACTCCCTTCTCTCTCCCCTTGTCCAGTCCCTTCCCACCTACATCCGTGATTCCTCTGACACCTTACGTCACATCAACAATTTCCAGTTCCCTGGCCCCTACCGCTTCCTCTTCACCATGGACGTCCAATCCCTCTACACCTCCATCCCCCACCAGGATGGTCTGAGGGCCCTTAGCTTCTTCCTCGAACAGAGGCCCGAACAATCCCCATCCACCACTACTCTCCTCCGTCTGGCTGAACTTGTTCTCACGCTGAACAATTTCTCCTTCAACTCCTCTCACTTCCTCCAAATAAAAGGTGTGGCTATGGGTACCCGCATGGGCCCCAGCTATGCCTGTCTCTTTATGGGGTATGTGGAACATTCCTTGTTGCAGTCCTACTCCGGCCCCCTTCCACAACTCTTTCTCCGGTACATCGATGATTATTTCGGTGCTGCTTCATGCTCTCGTCAGGACTTGGAAAAATTTATTAATTTTGCTTCCAATCTCCACCCCTCCATCATTTTCACGTGGTCCATCTCTGACACTTCCCTTCCCTTCCTTGACCTCTCTGTCTCAATCTCTGGTGATAGACTGTCCACCAATATCCATTACAAACCCACCGACACCCACAGCTATCTCGACTACAGCTCCTCACACCCCACTTCCTGTAAGGACTCCATCCCATTCTCTCAGTTCCTTCGCCTCCGTCGCATCTGTTCCGATGATGCTACATTCAAAAACAGTTCCTCTGACATGTCCTCCTTCTTCCTTAACCGAGGTTTTCCACCCACGGTCGTTGACAGGGCCCTCAACCGTGTCCGGCCCATCTCCCGCGCATCCGCCCTCACTCCTTCTCCTCCCTCCCAGAAACATGATAGGGTCCCCCTTGTCCTCACTTATCACCCCACCAGCCTCCGCATTCAAAGGATCATCCTCCGCCATTTCCGCCAACTCCAGCATGATGCCACTACCAAACACATCTTCCCTTCACCCCCCTTATCGGCATTCCGTAGGGATCGCTCCCTCCGGGACACCCTGGTCCACTCCTCCATCACCCCCTACTCCTCAACCCCCTCCTATGGCACAACCCCTTGCCCACGCAAAAGATGCAACACCTGCCCCTTCACTTCCTCTCTCCTCACCGTCCAAGGACCCAAACACTCCTTTCAAGTGAAGCAGCATTTCACTTGCATTTCCCCCAACTTAGTCTACTGCATTCGTTGCTCCCAATGTGGTCTCCTCTACATTGGAGAGACCAAACGTAAACTGGGCGACCGCTTTGCAGAACACCTGCGGTCTGTCCGCAAGAATGACCCAAACCTCCCTGTCGCTTGCCATTTTAACACTCCACCCTGCTCTCTTGCCCACATGTCTGTCCTTGGCTTGCTGCATTGTTCCAGTGAAGCCCAACGCAAACTGGAGGAACAACACCTCATCTTCCGACTAGGGACTTTACAGCCTTCCGGACTGAATATTGAATTCAACAACTTTAGGTCGTGAGTCCCCTCCCCCATCCCCACCCCCTTTCTGTTTCCCCCTTCTTTTTTTTTTTCCCAATAAATTATAAAGATTTTCCTTTTCCCACCTATTTCCATTATATATAAAAAAAAATATAAAAAAAAAACCCACTAGAGCTATACCTTGAGTGCCCTACCATCCATTCTTAATTAGCACATTCGTTTAGATAATATCACCAACTTTAACTTTAACACCTATGTGTTCTATTGTACTATTGTTGTTGACATCTTTTGATGATCTGCTTCTATCACTGCTTGTTTGTCGCTACAACCACACCAACCCCCTCCACCTCTCTGTCTCTCTATCTCTCCGCCCCCCACACACACACCTTAAACCAGCTTATATTTCAGCTCTTTCCTGGACTCGAACTCAAGTTCTGTCGAAGGGTCATGAGGACTCGAAACGTCAACTCTTTTCTTCTCCGCCGATGCTGCCAGACCTGCTGAGTTTTTCCAGGTAATTCTGTTTTTGTTTTGGATTTCCAGCATCCGCAGTTTTTTTGTTTTTATCTCTGTGTATACTGTGTAGTGTGTGTACAGTGAGGCTTAATCTCTCTCTCTCTCTGTAACCCAGGGCAGGGTGTGTATACTGTGTAGTGTGTGTACAGTGAGGGTTAATCTCTCTCTCTCTCTGTAACCCAGGGCAGGGTGTGTATACTGTGTAGTGTGTGTACAGTGAGGGTAAATCTCTCTCTCTCTCTCTCTGTAACCCAGGGCAGGGTTTGTATACTGTGTAGTGTGTGTACAGTGGGAGTAAATCTCTCTCTCTCTCTCTGTAACCCTGGACAGGGTGTGTATACTGTGTAGTGTGTGTACAGTGGGGGTAAATCTCTCTCTCTCTCTCTCTGTAACCCTGGACAGCGTGTGTATACTGTGTAGTGTGTGCACAATGAGGGTAAATCTCTCTCTCTCTCTCTGTAACCCAGGACAGGGTTTGTATACTGTGAAGTGTGTGTACAGTTAGGGTAAATATCTCTCTCTCTCTGTAACCCAGGGCAGGTTGTGTATACTGTTCAGTGTGTGTACAGTGGGGGTAAATCTCTCTCTCTCTCTGTAACCCAGGGCAGGGTGTGTATACTGTGTATTGTGTGTACAGTGAGGGTAAATCTCTCTCTCTCTGTAACCCAGGGCAGGGTGTGTATACTGTGTGGTGTGTGTACAGTGGGGGTAAATCTCTCTCTCTATCTGTAACCCAGGACAGGGTGTATATACTTTGTAGTGTGTGTACAGTGGCCGTAAATCTCTCTCTGTAACCCAGGGCAGTGTGTGTATACTGTGTAGTGTGTGTACAGTGGGGGTAAATCTCTCTCTCTCTCTGTAACCCAGGACAGGGTGTGTATACTGTGTAGTGTGTGTAGAGTGGGGGAAAATCTCTCTCTGTAACCCAGGGCAGGGTGTGTATACTGTGTAGTGTGTGTACAGTGGGGGTAAATCTCTCTCTCTCTCTGTAACCCAGGGCAGGGAGTGTATACTGTGTAGTGTGTGTACAGTGGGGGTAAATCTCTCTCTCTGTAACCCAGGACAGGGTGTGTATACTGTGTAGTGTGTGTACAGTGAGGGTAAATCTCTCTCTCTCTCTCTCTCTCTGTAGCCCAGGGCAGGGTGTGTATACTGTGTAGTGTGTGTACAGTGAGGGTAAATCTCTCTCTCTCTAACCCAGGGCAGGGTGTGTATACTGTGTAGTGTGTGTACAGTGAGGGTAAATCTCTCTCTGTAACCCAGGGCAAGGTGTGTATACTGTGTATTGTGTGTACAGAGGGTGTAAATCTCTCTCTCTCTCTCTCTGTAACCCAGGGCAGGGTGTGTATACTGTGTAGTGTGTGTACAGTGGGGGTAAATCTCTCTCTCTCTCTCTCTGTAACCGAGGGCAGGGTGTGTATACTGTGTAGTGTGTGTACAGTGGGGGTAAATCTCTCTCTCTCTCTGTAACCCAGGACAGGGTGTGTATACTGTGTAGTGTGTGTAGAGTGAGGGTAAATCTCTCTCTTTCTGTAACCCAGGGCAGGGTGTGTATACTGTGTAGTGTGTGTACAGTGAGGGTAAATCTCTCTCTTTCTGTAACCCAGGGCAGGGTGTGTATACTGTGTAGTGTGTGTACAGTGAGGGTAAATCTCTCTCTTTCTGTAACCCAGGGCAGGGTGTGTATACTGTGTAGTGTGTGTACAGTGGGGGTAAATCTCTCTCTCTCTCTGTAACCCAGGGCAGGGTGTGTATCCTGTGTAGTGTGTGTACAGTGGGGGTAAATCTCTCTCTCTCTCTTTAACCCAGGGCAGGGTGTGTATACTGTGTAGTGTGTGTACAGTGGGGGTAAATCTCTCTCTCTGTAACCCAGGGCAGTGTGTGTATACTGTGTAGTGTGTGTACAGTGAGGGTAAATCTCTCTCTCTCTCTCTCTCTCTGTAACCCAGGGCAGGGTGTGTATACTGTGTAGTGTGTGTACAGTGAGGGTAAATCTCTCTCTCTCTCTAACCCAGGGCAGGGTGTGTATCCTGTGTAGTGTGTGTACAGTGAGGGTAAATCTCTCTCTGTAACCCAGGGCAAGGTGTGTATACTGTGTATTGTGTGTACAGAGGGTGTAAATCTCTCTCTCTCTCTCTCTGTAACCCAGGGCAGGGTGTGTATACTGTGTAGTGTGTGTACAGTGGGGGTAAATCTCTCTCTCTCTCTCTCTGTAACCGAGGGCAGGGTGTGTATACTGTGTAGTGTGTGTACAGTGAGGGGAAATTTCTCTCTCTCTCTCTCTGTAACCCAGGGCAGGGTGTGTATACTGTGTAGTGTGTGTACAGTGAGGGTAAATCTCTCTCTCTCTCTCTCTGTAACCCAGGGCAGGGTGTGTATACTGTGTAGTGTGTGTACAGTGGGGGTAAATCTCTCTCTCTCTCTGTAACCCAGGGCAGGGTGTGTATACTGTGTAGTGTGTGTACAGTGAGGGTAAATCTCTCTCTTTCTGTAACCCAGGGCAGGGTGTGTATACTGTGTAGTGTGTGTACAGTGAGGGTAAATCTCTCTCTTTCTGTAACCCAGGGCAGGGTGTGTATACCGTGTAGTGTGTGTACAGTGAGGGTAAATCTCTCTCTTTCTGTAACCCAGGGCAGGGCGTGTATACTGTGTAGTGTGTGTACAGTGGGGGTAAATCTCTCTCTCTCTCTGTAACCCAGGGCAGGGTGTGTATCCTGTGTAGTGTGTGTACAGTGGGGGTAAATCTCTCTCTCTCTCTGTAACCCAGGGCAGGGTGTGTATACTGTGTAGTGTGTGTACAGTGGGGATAAATCTCTCTCTCTCTCTCTTTAACCCAGGGCAGGGTGTGTATACTGTGTAGTGTGTGTACAGTGGGGGTAAATCTCTCTCTCTGTAACCCAGGGCAGTGTTTGTATACTGTGTAGTGTGTGTACAGTGAGGGTAAATCTCTCTCTCTCTCTGTAACCCAGGGCAGGGTGTGTATACTGTGTAGTGTGTGTACAGTGGGGTAAATCTCTCTCTCTCTCTCTGTAACCCAGGACAGGGTGTGTATACTGTGTAGTGTGTGTACAGTGGGGGTCAATCTCTCTCTCTCTCTCTCTGTAACCCAGGGCAGGGTGTGTATACTGTGTAGTGTGTGTACAGTGGGGGTAAATCTCTCTCTCTCTCTCTCTGTAACCCAGGGCAGGGTGTGTATACTGTGTAGTGTGTGTATAGTGGGGGTAAATCTCTCTCTCTGTAACCCAGGGCAGTGTTTGTATACTGTGTAGTGTGTGTACAGTGAGGGTAAATCTCTCTCTCTCTCTCTCTGTAACCCAGGGCAGGGTGTGTATACTGTGTAGTGTGTGTACAGTGAGGGTAAATCTCTCTCTCTCTGTAACCCAGGGCAGGGTGTGTATACTGTGCAGTGTTTGTACAGTGGAGGTAAATCTCTCTCTCTCTCTGTAATCCAGGGCAGGGTGTGTATACTGTGTAGTGTGTGTACAGTGGGGGTAAATCTCTCTCTCTCTCTCTCTTTAACCCAGGGCAGGGTGTGTATACTGTGCAGTGTGTGTACAGTGGGGGTAAATCTCTCTCTCTGTAACCCAGGTCAGGGTGTGTTTACTGTGTAGTGTGTGTACAGTGGGGGTAAATCTCTCTCTCTCTCTGTAACCCAGGGCAGGGAGTGTATACTGTGTAGTGTTTGTACAGTGGGGGTAAATCTCTCTCTCTGTAACCCAGGGCAGGGTGTGTATACTGTGTAGTGTGTGTACAGTGGGGGTAAATCTCTCTCTCTCTCTCTCTGTAACCGAGGGCAGGGTGTGTATACTGTGTAGTGTGTGTACAGTGGGGGTAAATCTCTCTCTCTCTCTGTAACCCAGGGCAGGGTGTGTATACTGTGTAGTGTGTGTACAGTGAGGGTAAATCTCTCTCTTTCTGTAACCCAGGGCAGGGTGTGTATACTGTGTAGTGTGTGTACAGTGAGGGTAAATCTCTCTCTTTCTGTAACCCAGGGCAGGGTGTGTATACTGTGTAGTGTGTGTACAGTGGGGGTAAATCTCTCTCTCTCTCTGTAACCCAGGGCAGGGTGTGTATCCTGTGTAGTGTGTGTACAGTGTGGGTAAATCTCTCTCTCTCTCTTTAACCCAGGGCAGGGTGTGTATACTGTGTAGTGTGTGTACAGTGGGGGTAAATCTCTCTCTCTGTAACCCAGGGCAGTGTGTGTATACTGTGTAGTGTGTGTACAGTGAGGGTAAATCTCTCTCTCTCTCTCTCTCTGTAACCCAGGGCAGGGTGTGTATACTGTGTAGTGTGTGTACAGTGAGGGTAAATCTCTCTCTCTCTAACCCAGGGCAGGGTGTGTATCCTGTGTAGTGTGTGTACAGTGAGGGTAAATCTCTCTCTGTAACCCAGGGCAAGGTGTGTATACTGTGTATTGTGTGTACAGAGGGTGTAAATCTCTCTCTCTCTCTCTCTGTAACCCAGGGCAGGGTGTGTATACTGTGTAGTGTGTGTACAGTGGGGGTAAATCTCTCTCTCTCTCTCTCTGTAACCGAGGGCAGGGTGTGTATACTGTGTAGTGTGTGTACAGTGAGGGTAAATCTCTCTCTCTCTCTGTAACCCAGGGCAGGGTGTGTATACTGTGTAGTGTGTGTACAGTGAGGGGAAATTTCTCTCTCTCTCTCTCTGTAACCCAGGGCAGGGTGTGTATACTGTGTAGTGTGTGTACAGTGAGGGTAAATCTCTCTCTCTCTCTCTCTGTAACCCAGGGCAGGGTGTGTATACTGTGTAGTGTGTGTACAGTGGGGGTAAATCTCTCTCTCTCTCTGTAACCCAGGGCAGGGTGTGTATACTGTGTAGTGTGTGTACAGTGAGGGTAAATCTCTCTCTTTCTGTAACCCAGGGCAGGGTGTGTATACTGTGTAGTGTGTGTACAGTGAGGGTAAATCTCTCTCTTTCTGTAACCCAGGGCAGGGTGTGTATACCGTGTAGTGTGTGTACAGTGAGGGTAAATCTCTCTCTTTCTGTAACCCAGGGCAGGGCGTGTATACTGTGTAGTGTGTGTACAGTGGGGGTAAATCTCTCTCTCTCTCTGTAACCCAGGGCAGGGTGTGTATCCTGTGTAGTGTGTGTACAGTGGGGGTAAATCTCTCTCTCTCTCTGTAACCCAGGGCAGGGTGTGTATACTGTGTAGTGTGTGTACAGTGGGGATAAATCTCTCTCTCTCTCTCTTTAACCCAGGGCAGGGTGTGTATACTGTGTAGTGTGTGTACAGTGGGGGTAAATCTCTCTCTCTGTAACCCAGGGCAGTGTTTGTATACTGTGTAGTGTGTGTACAGTGAGGGTAAATCTCTCTCTCTCTCTGTAACCCAGGGCAGGGTGTGTATACTGTGTAGTGTGTGTACAGTGGGGGTAAATCTCTCTCTCTCTCTCTGTAACCCTGGACAGCGTGTGTATACTGTGTAGTGTGGGTACAATGAGGGTAAATCTCTCTCTCTCTCTGTAACCCAGGACAGGGTGTGTATACTGTGTAGTGTGTGTACAGTGGGGGTCAATCTCTCTCTCTCTCTCTCTGTAACCCAGGGCAGGGTGTGTATACTGTGTAGTGTGTGTACAGTGGGGGTAAATCTCTCTCTCTCTCTCTCTGTAACCCAGGGCAGGGTGTGTATACTGTGTAGTGTGTGTATAGTGGGGGTAAATCTCTCTCTCTGTAACCCAGGGCAGTGTTTGTATACTGTGTAGTGTGTGTACAGTGAGGGTAAATCTCTCTCTCTCTCTCTCTGTAACCCAGGGCAGGGTGTGTATACTGTGCTGTGTGTGTACAGTGGGGGTAAATCTCTCTCTCTCTCTCTGTAACCCAGGGCAGGGTGTGTATACTGTGTAGTGTGTGTACAGTGAGGGTAAATCTCTCTCTCTCTGTAACCCAGGGCAGGGTGTGTATACTGTGCAGTGTTTGTACAGTGGAGGTAAATCTCTCTCTCTCTCTGTAACCCAGGGCAGGGTGTGTATACTGTGTAGTGTGTGTACAGTGGGGGTAAATCTCTCTCTCTCTCTCTCTTTAACCCAGGGCAGGGTGTGTATACTGTGCAGTGTGTGTACAGTGGGGGTAAATCTCTCTCTCTGTAACCCAGGTCAGGGTGTGTTTACTGTGTAGTGTGTGTACAGTGGGGGTAAATCTCTCTCTCTCTCTGTAACCCAGGGCAGGGAGTGTATACTGTGTAGTGTTTGTACAGTGGGGGTAAATCTCTCTCTCTGTAACCCAGGGCAGGGTGTGTATACTGTGTAGTGTGTGTACAGTGGGGGTAAATCTCTCTCTCTCTCTCTCTGTAACCGAGGGCAGGGTGTGTATACTGTGTAGTGTGTGTACAGTGGGGGTAAATCTCTCTCTCTCTCTGTAACCCAGGGCAGGGTGTGTATACTGTGTAGTGTGTGTACAGTGAGGGTAAATCTCTCTCTTTCTGTAACCCAGGGCAGGGTGTGTATACTGTGTAGTGTGTGTACAGTGAGGGTAAATCTCTCTCTTTCTGTAACCCAGGGCAGGGTGTGTATACCGTGTAGTGTGTGTACAGTGAGGGTAAATCTCTCTCTTTCTGTAACCCAGGGCAGGGCGTGTATACTGTGTAGTGTGTGTACAGTGGGGGTAAATCTCTCTCTCTCTCTGTAACCCAGGGCAGGGTGTGTATCCTGTGTAGTGTGTGTACAGTGGGGGTAAATCTCTCTCTCTCTCTGTAACCCAGGGCAGGGTGTGTATACTGTGTAGTGTGTGTACAGTGGGGATAAATCTCTCTCTCTCTCTCTTTAACCCAGGGCAGGGTGTGTATACTGTGTAGTGTGTGTACAGTGGGGGTAAATCTCTCTCTCTGTAACCCAGGGCAGTGTTTGTATACTGTGTAGTGTGTGTACAGTGAGGGTAAATCTCTCTCTCTCTCTGTAACCCAGGGCAGGGTGTGTATACTGTGTAGTGTGTGTACAGTGGGGGTAAATCTCTCTCTCTCTCTCTGTAACCCTGGACAGCGTGTGTATACTGTGTAGTGTGGGTACAATGAGGGTAAATCTCTCTCTCTCTCTGTATCCCAGGACAGGGTGTGTATACTGTGTAGTGTGTGTACAGTGGGGGTCAATCTCTCTCTCTCTCTCTCTGTAACCCAGGGCAGGGTGTGTATACTGTGTAGTGTGTGTATAGTGGGGGTAAATCTCTCTCTCTGTAACCCAGGGCAGTGTTTGTATACTGTGTAGTGTGTGTACAGTGAGGGTAAATCTCTCTCTCTCTCTCTCTGTAACCCAGGGCAGGGTGTGTATACTGTGCTGTGTGTGTACAGTGGGGGTAAATCTCTCTCTCTCTCTCTGTAACCCAGGGCAGGGTGTGTATACTGTGTAGTGTGTGTACAGTGAGGGTAAATCTCTGTCTCTCTGTAACCCAGGGCAGGGTGTGTATACTGTGCAGTGTTTGTACAGTGGAGGTAAATCTCTCTCTCTCTCTGTAATCCAGGGCAGGGTGTGTATACTGTGTAGTGTGTGTACAGTGGGGGTAAATCTCTCTCTCTCTCTCTCTTTAACCCAGGGCAGGGTGTGTATACTGTGCAGTGTGTGTACAGTGGGGGTAAATCTCTCTCTCTGTAACCCAGGTCAGGGTGTGTTTACTGTGTAGTGTGTGTACAGTGGGGGTAAATCTCTCTCTCTCTCTGTAACCCAGGGCAGGGAGTGTATACTGTGTAGTGTTTGTACAGTGGGGGTAAATCTCTCTCTCTGTAACCCAGGACAGGGTGTGTATACTATGTAGTGTGTGTACAGTGAGGGTAAATCTCTCTCTCTCTCTCTCTCTCTGTAACCCAGGGCAGGGTGTGTATACTGTGTAGTGTGTGTACCGTGAGGGTAAATCTCTCTCTCTCTAACCCAGGGCAGGGTGTGTATACTGTGTAGTGTGTGTACAGTGAGGGTAAATCTCTCTCTGTAACCCAGGGCAAGGTGTGTATACTGTGTATTGTGTGTACAGAGGGTGTAAATCTCTCTCTCTCTCTCTCTGTAACCCAGGGCAGGGTGTGTATACTGTGTAGTGTGTGTACAGTGGGGGTAAATCTCTCTCTCTCTCTCTCTGTAACCGAGGGCAGGGTGTGTATACTGTGTTGTGTGTGTACAGTGGGGGTAAATCTCTCTCTCTCTCTGTAACCCAGGGCAGGGTGTGTATACTGTGTAGTGTGTGTACAGTGAGGGTAAATCTCTCTCTTTCTGTAACCCAGGGCAGGGTGTGTATACTGTGTAGTGTGTGTACAGTGAGGGTAAATCTCTCTCTTTCTGTAACCCAGGGCAGGGTGTGTATACTGTGTAGTGTGTGTACAGTGAGGGTAAATCTCTCTCTTTCTGTAACCCAGGGCAGGGTGTGTATACTGTGTAGTGTGTGTACAGTGGGGGTAAATCTCTCTCTCTCTCTGTAACCCAGGGCAGGGTGTGTATCCTGTGTAGTGTGTGTACAGTGGGGGTAAATCTCTCTCTCTCTCTGTAACCCAGGGCAAGGTGTGTATACTGTGTAGTGTGTGTACAGTGGGGATAAATCTCTCTCTCTCTCTCTCTCTTTAACCCAGGGCAGGGTGTGTATACTGTGTAGTGTGTGTACAGTGGGGGTAAATCTCTCTCTCTGTAACCCAGGGCAGTGTGTGTATACTGTTGTGTGTGTACAGTGAGGGTAAATCTCTCTCTCTCTCTCTCTCTCTCTGTAACCCAGGGCAGGGTGTGTATACTGTGTAGTGTGTGTACAGTGAGGGTAAATCTCTCTCTCTCTAACCCAGGGCAGGGTGTGTATACTGTGTCATGTGTGTACAGTGAGGGTAAATCTCTCTCTGTAACCCAGGGCAAGGTGTGTATACTGTGTATTGTGTGTACAGAGGGTGTAAATCTCTCTCTCTCTCTGTAACCCAGGGCAGGGTGTGTATACTGTGTAGTGTGTGTACAGTGGGGGTAAATCTCTCTCTCTCTCTGTAACCCAGGGCAGGGTGTGTATACTGTGTAGTGTGTGTACAGTGAGGGTAAATCTCTCTCTTTCTGTAACCCAGGGCAGGGTGTGTATACTGTGTAGTGTGTGTACAGTGAGGGTAAATCTCTCTCTTTCTGTAACCCAGGGCAGGATGTGTATACTGTGTAGTGTGTGTACAGTGAGGGTAAATCTCTCTCTTTCTGTAACCCAGGGCAGGGTGTGTATACTGTGTAGTGTGTGTACAGTGGGGGTAAATCTCTCTCTCTCTCTGTAACCCAGGGCAGGGTGTGTATCCTGTGTAGTGTGTGTACAGTGGGGGTAAATCTCTCTCTCTCTCTCTGTAACCCAGGGCAGGGTGTGTATACTGTGTAGTGTGTGTACAGTGGGGATAAATCTCTCTCTCTCTCTCTCTCTTTAACCCAGGGCAGGGTGTGTATACTGTGTAGTGTGTGTACAGTGGGGGTAAATCTCTCTCTCTGTAACCCAGGGCAGTGTGTGTATACTGTGTAGTGTGTGTACAGTGAGGGTAAATCTCTCTCTCTCTCTCTGTAACCCAGGGCAGGGTGTGTATACTGTGTAGTGTGTGTACAGTGGGGGTAAATCTCTCTCTCTCTCTCTGTAACCCTGGACAGCGTGTGTATACTGTGTAGTGTGGGTACAATGAGGGTAAATCTCTCTCTCTCTCTGTAACCCAGGACAGGGTGTGTATACTGTGAAGTGTGTGTACAGTGGGGGTAAATCTCTCTCTCTCTCTCTCTGTAAACCAGGACAGGGTGTGTATACTGTGTAGTGTGTGTACAGTGGGGGTAAATCTCTCTCTCTCTGTAACCCAGGGCAGGGTGTGTATACTGTGTAGTGTGTGTACAGTGGGGGTCAATCTCTCTCTCTCTCTCTCTGTAACCCAGGGCAGGGTGTGTATACTGTGTAGTGTGTGTACAGTGGGGGTAAATCTCTCTCTCTCTCTCTCTCTGTAACCCAGGGCAGGGTGTGTATACTGTGTAGTGTGTGTACAGTGGGGGTAAATCTCTCTCTCTGTAACCCAGGGCAGTGTTTGTATACTGTGTAGTGTGTGTACAGTGAGGGTAAATCTCTCTCTCTCTCTCTCTGTAACCCAGGGCAGGGTGTGTATACTGTGCTGTGTGTGTACAGTGGGGGTAAATCTCTCTCTCTCTCTCTGTAACCCAGGGCAGGGTGTGTATACTGTGTAGTGTGTGTACAGTGAGGGTAAATCTCTCTCTCTCTGTAACCCAGGGCAGGGTGTGTATACTGTGCAGTGTTTGTACAGTGGAGGTAAATCTCTCTCTCTCTCTGTAATCCAGGGCAGGGTGTGTATACTGTGTAGTGTGTGTACAGTGGGGGTAAATCTCTCTCTCTCTCTCTCTTTCTCTTTAACCCAGGGCAGGGTGTGTATACTGTGCAGTGTGTGTACAGTGGGGGTAAATCTCTCTCTCTGTAACCCAGGTCAGGGTGTGTTTACTGTGTAGTGTGTGTACAGTGGGGGTAAATCTCTCTCTCTCTCTGTAACCCAGGGCAGGGTGTGTATACTGTGTAGTGTGTGTACAGTGGGGGTAAATCTCTCTCTCTCTCTCTCTCTCTCTGTAACCCAGGACAGGGTGTGTATACTGTGCAGTGTGTGTACAGTGGGGTTAAATCTCTATATCCCTCTCTAACCCAGAGTATCTGTGTATACTGTTCTAGCCCAGTGAACTATTTGTATACCACGTAGTTTGTGTATAGTGGGGTTAAATCCCTCTCTCTCTCTCTATCCTAGGGCAGCGTGTGTACACTGCGTAGTGTGTGTACAGTGAGTTTATACCTGGAGCTCTCTCACACCCCAGGATAAACTCCCTCCAGTAAATCCAGCCTTGGAAGCAGAGCGGATTTTGCACTGTTGCCAACAAGGACAAGATTGTGAGTGATTTGTGACCAGAGCGTGGGCCGCTCGCACGTATTAAGCCGGAGTGAAAAGGTGGCCGGAGTCCTTCGGGCTGGGTTCCCAATGGAAACACTGCAGATGCTGTCCTGGTGCTGCCTGGTCTTCACAATATGGATGTTCTCCACCGGCCTGTGAGTGAACAGGGACTGAGATGTCTCTGTGTGTTGCTGACTTCCCCTCTCGCTCTCTCTGAGCAACTTTCCCATCAACATTAACCTGGGGATAGGCTTCCCCCTCCTTATCTTACAGGGTTTGAATTGAAAATTGTGCTGTATTTCTACTTAAAATTCTACTTAAAATGTCTGGCATTTTCACTTAAACAGTAACATTCTATTTTAAATTGTACTCTATCGAGAGTTCCCTCCCAACCCTCACTTTAGGGGTCTCTGCGTTAACAAGGGTAGGTATAACCAGGGGTAGCTATAGCTCGTGTGTTCTGTGGGCAATATTTAAGATAGCACACACCTCGTGGGCTGAATGGCTGATTTCTGTGCTGTGCATCGCTGGGATGTTCCTTAAAAACCGGCCTCTCGAGCATTCCATCCCCCACCACACACCACCTGTCAGCTGCCTTAGGTCCCAAGCTCTGGAATTCCCTCCGTAAACCTCGCCGCCCCTCTCTGTAACCTCTTCCAGTCCCCTCAACCCTCCCTATCTCTGTAACCTCCTCCAGTCCCCTCAACCCTCCCTATCTCTGTAACCTCCTCCAGTCCCCTCAACCCTCCCTATCTCTGTAACCTCCTCCAGTCCCCTCAACCCTCCCTATCTCTGTAACCTCCTCCAGTCCCCTCAACCCTCCCTATCTCTGTAACCTCCTCCAGTCCCCTCAACCCTCCCTATCTCTGTAACCTCCTCCAGTCCCCTCAACCCTCCCTATCTCTGTAACCTCCTCCAGCTCCTACACCCTCCCTATCTCTGTAACCTCCTCCAGTCCCCTCAACCCTCCCTATCTCTGTAACCTCCTCCAGTCCCCTCAACCCTCCCTATCTCTGTAACCTCCTCCAGCCCCTATACCCCTCCCTATCTCTGTAACCTCCTCCAGCCCCTACAACCCTCCCTATCTCTATAACCTCCTCCAGCCCCTACACCCCTCCCTATCTCTGTAACCCCCTCCAGCCCCTACAACCCTCCCTATCTCTGTAACCTCCTCCAGCCCCTACACCCCTCCCTATCTCTGTAACCTCCTCCAGTCCCTACACCCCTCCCTATCTCTGTAACCGCCTCCAGTCCCTACATCCCTCCCTATCTCTGTAACCTCCTCCAGCCCCTACACCACTCCTTATCTCTGTAACCTCTTCCAGTCCCCTCAACCCTCCCTATCTCTGTAACCTCCTCCAGTCCCCTCAACCCTCCCTATCTCTGTAACCTCCTCCAGTCCCCTCAACCCTCCCTATCTCTGTAACCTCCTCCAGTCCCCTCAACCCTCCCTATCTCTGTAACCTCCTCCAGCCCCTATACCCCTCCCTATCTCTGTAACCTCCTCCAGCCCCTACAACCCTCCCTATCTCTATAACCTCCTCCAGCCCCTACACCCCTCCCTATCTCTGTAACCCCCTCCAGCCCCTACAACCCTCCCTATCTCTGTAACCTCCTCCATCCGCTACACCCCTCCCTATCTCTGTAACCTCCTCCAGTCCCTACACCCCACCCTATCTCTGTAACCTCCTCCAGCTCCTACACCCTCCCTATCTCTGTAACCTCCTCCATCCGCTACACCCCTCCCTATCTCTGTAACCTCCTCCAGCCCCTACACCCCTCCCTATCTCTGTAACCTCCTCCAGCCCCTACGCCCCTCCCAATCTCTGTAACATCCTCCAGCCCAACACAACTCCCTATCTCTGTAACCTCCTCCAGTCCCTACACCCCTCCCTATCTCTGTAACCTCCTCCAGTCCCTACATCCCTCCCTATCTCTGTAACATCCTCCAGTCCCTACACCCCTCCTTATCTCTTTAACCTCCTCCAGCCGCTACACCCCTCCCTATCTCTGTAACCTCCTCCAGTCCCTACACCCCTCCCTATCTCTGTAACCTCCTCCAGTCCCTGCAGCCCTCCCTATCTCTGTAACCTCCTCCAGTCCCTACAGCCCTCCCTATCTCTGTAACCTCCTCCAGTCCCTACAGCCCTCCCTATCTCTGTAACCTCCTCCAGTCCCTACACCACTCCCTATCTCTGTAACCTCCTCCAGCCCCTACACCCCTCCCTATCACTGTAACCTCCTCCAGCCCCTACACCCCTCCCTATCCCTGTAACCTCCTCCAGCCCCTACAACCCTCCCTATCTCGTTAACCTCCTCCAGTCCCCTCACCCCTCCCTATCTCTGTAACCTCCTCCAGCCCCTACACCCCTCCCTATCTCTGTAACCTCCTCCAGCCCCTACACCCCTCCCTATCTCTGTAACCTCCTCCAGCCCCTCGAACCCTCCCTATCTTTGTAACCTCATCCAGTCCCTACACACCTCCCTATCTCTGTAACCTCCTCCAGCCCCTACACCCCTCCCTATCTCTGTAACCTCCTCCAGCCCCTACACCCCTCCCTGTCTCTGTAACCTCCCCCAGTCCCTACACCCCTCCCTATCTCTGTAACATCCTCCAGCCCCTACACCCCTCCCTATCTCTGTAACCTCCTCCAGCCCCTACACCCCTCCCTATCTCTGTAACCTCCTCCAGCCCCTACACCCCTCCCTACCTCTGTAATCTCCTCCTGCCCCTACACCCCTCCCTATCTCTGTAACCTCCTCCAGCCCCTACACCCCTCCCTATCTCTGTAACTTCCTCCAGCCCCTACACCCCTCCCTATCTCTGTAACCTCCTCCAGCCCCTACACCCCTCACTATCTCTGTCACCTCCTCCAGCCCCTACACCCCTCCCTATCTCTGTAACCTCCTCCAGTCCCTACACCCCTCCCTATCTCTGTAACCTCCTCCAGCCCCTACACCCCTCCCTATCTCTGTAACCTCCTCCAGTCCCTACACCCCTCCCTATCTCTGTAACCTCCTCCCGCCCCTACACCCCTCCCTATCTCTGTAACCTCCTCCAGCCCCTACACCCCTCTCTATCTCTGTCACCTCCTCCAGCCCCTACACCCCTCCCTATCTCTGTAAGCTCCTCCAGACCCTACACACCTCCCTATCTCTGTAACCTCCTCCAGCCCCTACACCCCTCCCTATCTCTGTAAGCTCCTCCAGACCCTACACACCTCCCTATCTCTGTAACCTCCTCCAGCCCCTACACCCCTCCCTATCTCTGTAACCTCCTCCAGCCCCTACACCCCTCCCTATCTCTGTAACCTCCTCCAGCCCCTACACCCCTCCCTATCTCTGTAACCTCCTCCAGCCCCTACACCCCTCCCTATCTCTGTAACCTCCTCCAGCCCCTACACCCCTCACTATCTCTGTAACCTCCTCCAGCCCCTACACCCCTCCCTATCTCTGTAACCTCCTCCAGTCCGTACCACCCTCCGAGATCTCTGCGATCCTCCAATTCCGGCCTCTTGACCATCCCCTGATTCCCATTGCTCCACCATTGGCGGCCGGGCCTTCAGCTGCCTGGGGGGGGCCCTGAGCTCTGGAATTCCCTCCCTAAACCTCTCCATCTCTCTCTCTCTCTGTCTCTCTCTCTCTGTCTCTCTTTCTCTGTCTCTCTCCATTCCTTAACAATCAATCTCTTGGCTCGAGCCTTTGGTTGTCCGTCCCTGACATTGTTCCCTATAGAATGTTGTCCGCTATGTCTCCTGTGCTGCTCCTTTGGGTTGGGTGGGAGTGGTTGGTCTGTTGCAGGTGCCGCCTAAATGCATGTTGTTGTTTTTTATTTCTCTGCTCCCCAGGTCCGATTTGAGGAGGATGATCTCTGGGAACAGCACAGATAACATCCAGTTCCTACCCTTTCTCAGCACAGCTGTTAAGTAAGTCTGGGACATGGTGGCCCCGGTTGCGATCTCTACAGCCCCTTCATAGTCAGTGAGCCCTCCACACCCCCTCCAGTTCTTGCACTTGAGAACAACATGGAACAGGAAGAGGCCATTCAGCCCTTCGAGCCTGTCCTGCCGCTCAAGGAGATCAGGGTTAACCTCTGAGGTAACTTCATCGACCCACCTTTGCCCCGGACTCAAGATTTAAATTTATCGATCCCAGCATCAATCGCCGCCTGCGGAAGAGAGTTCCAAACTCCTCCCACCCTTGGTGTGACCAAGTCTTTCCTAATTTCACTCCTGAAAGGTCTGCCTCGAATTGTTAGATCTTTCCTCATGCAGGAACTCACCAAGGCTCCTTAGACAGCACCTTCCAAACCCACGACCACTACCATCTAGAAGGACAAGGGCAGCAGACACATGGGGAACACCACCACCTGGAAGTTCCCCTCCAAGCCACTCACCATCCTGACTTGGAAATATATCGGCCGTTCCTTCACTGTCGCTGGGTCCAAATCCTGGAACTCCCTCCCTAACAGCACGGTGGGTGTGCCTACCCCACAGGGACTGCAGCGGCTCAAGAAGGCAGCTCACCCACACCTTCTCAAGGGGCAATTAGGGATGGGCAACAAATGCTGGGCCCAGCCAGCGACTCCCACATCCTGGGAATGAATAAAATAAAGTTTCTCTGTTCCCCTTAATATCTGGAAAATATGCTCACATCTTCCTCCAACCACCTAAACTCTCATCCCAGGGACCAATCTAGTGACCCTTCGCTGTACCACCTCCAATACAAGGATATCCTTCCTTAAATGTGGAGCCCAAAACCTCACACAGTATTTCAGATGTGGTCTCACCAACACCCTGTACAACTGGAGCAAGGCTTCTTTCTTCTTGTACCCCAGCCCCCGTAATAAAGGCCCACATACCATTTACCTTCCTAACAGCTTACTGCACCCACACCCTAACTTCCTGTGTTCCTTGTACAAACGCACCCGAGTCTCTCTGAACATCAACACTTACAGGTTTCACACCTGTTAAATAATATTCTGGTTTTCCTATTCTTACAACCTGAGTAAATAACTTTACGCATCCCTTCATTATACTCCACCTGCCACCTTGTTACCTACACACTTACCCTGTCTATATCCCTTTGCAGCCTCTCTGTGTCTTCCCCACAGCTTACCTTCCATCTACCTCTGTATCGTCAGCCTCTCTGTGTCCTCCTCACAGCTTACCTTCCATCGAGCTTTGTATCGTCAGCCTCTCTGTGTCCTCCTCACAGCTGACCTTCCATCTAGCTTTGTATCGTCAGCCTCTCTGTGTCTTCCCCACAGCTTACCTTCCATCGAGCTTTGTATCGTCAGCCTCTCTGTGTCCTCCTCACAGCTTACCTTCCATCTAGCTCTGTATCGTCAGCACACCTAGATATATTAATCTCCGTCTCTTCATCTAAGTCACTAATATAGGTTGTAAATAGCTGAGGCTCCAGCACTGATCCTGTGGCACTCCAGTGCCTACAACTTGTACTTACCTTTTTTATGGCCATTCCCACCCTTCTATCCGTTAACCCACCCTCCATCCGAGCTAATATATCACCCCTGCAGCCCCCCGCAGCCCACACTCACGGACTGGGTGAACCCACCCACCCACGCGTTGGTGCCCAGGGGAGAGACGGAGGAACGATCAAAGAGAAAATGTCTCGTGATGTTTTGCACGTAGCCTTTCCAGGGCTGCTGTGCGGAGGGAGGCTGGCGTTCAAAGAGAGGTGAGCACAGGGCGTTGCCTGACTCACGCTGAACTGGACTGGCGCTGGGGATGGGGATGGGAGCCGCATGCCATGCTCCTCGGTGTTGCGGACTGCCCCTTTAAATGGTCATCTCATGGTTGCAAGGTGATGCGAGTTATTCTGCAGGAAGCTTGAGCGGGCATTGCGAGTTTTCATTCACCCACTGCCCCCTCCTGCCCTCACTGACCCAGCCTCACACCAGCCCAGCAACACCTCCATTTTACAGTCAGCGTCTGTGTTTTCATAATCCCTCCATGGCCCTCACCACCCTCCCTATCTCTGTAACCTCCTCCAGCCCCTACACCCCTCCCTATCTCTGTAACCTCCTCCAGCCCCTACACCCCTCCCTATCTCTGTAACCCCCTCCAGCCCCTACACCCCTCCCTATCTCTGTAACCTCCTCCAGCCCCTACACCCCTCCCTATCTCTGTAACCTCCTCCAGCCCCTACAACCCTCCGAGATCTCTGCGCTCCTCCCATTCCGGCCTCTTGACCGTCCCCCGATTCCCATCGCTCCACCATTGGCGGCCGGGCCTTCAGCTGCCTGGGGGGGGCCCTGAGCTCTGGAATTCCCTCCCTGAACCTCTCCGCTTCTCTGTCTCTCTCCCCTCCTTTAAGACGCTCCTTAAAACCGACTTCTTTGACCGAGATTTTGGTCTCATGTTTCTCGGGGTCTGACTGTGTCTGATTCACGTCCCTGTCTCCTTCTGATATTTTGCTGTAGTCAAGGTGCTATATAAATGTAGGTTGTTGTATGCAGTTACATCGGATGAAAATCCATCTGTCCCTCTCTGTCTGTCTCAGTCCCTCTCTCTCTCTCCCTCTGCTGTGTGTGTGAAGCTCTATGATGCAAGTTGTCCCCTCCGTGCTCTCTCTCTCTTACCCTGTCGGTTTGGACTAGGCCGCAGCTGGAGCCTGGGGACTTCTCCCTCCACCCTGCCTCAGCTGCACACTTGGCTGGGCTTGTGGGGCAAGGGGAGGTGTCTGAGATATTCTGGCCTCCGCAGAGTCGAGTGGTTTCTCTCGGGCCTGTGTGTGGTTATTGATTTGCTCCCTTGTGTCCCTCTGCAGTAACCTGGGCTGGCTCTACTACGGACAACTGAAGGGTGACTGGACATTGATCACCGTCAACTCCATTGGCGTCATTCTGCAGATCAGTTATATCCTGGCCTACCTGTACTTCAGCACCGAGAAGGTAGACAGCTCCCTGCGGGCCCCTCTCCTCCTGCCCAGCATTCCCACTCCCCACTGCATGTGGCCCTGCACCTAATTCCCCCATTGGCTAATGGGAGGTGGGACAGGATCCCACTGAGAGATGATTGGTTTGAGCAAGACTGAGGGCCCAGGATACTGGGAACCTCCACCCTACTCATCCCTCATCTCAAATAGAAAGACAGTGCGGCGCTCCCTCAGTACTGACCCTCCGACAGTGCGGCACTCCCTCAGTACTGACCCTCCGACAGTGCGGCACTCCCTCAGTATTGACCCTCCGACAGTCAGGCGCTCCCTCAGTACTGACCCTCCGACAGTGCGGCACTCCCTCAGTACTGACCCTCCGACAGTGCGGCGCTCCCTCAGTACTGACCCTCTGACAGTGCGGCCCTCCCTCAGTACTGACCCTCCAACAGTGCGGCGCTCCCTCAGTACTGACCCTCCGACAGTGCGGCGCTCCCTCAGTACTGACCCTCCGACACTGTGGCGCTCCCTCAGTACTGACCCTCTGACAGTGCGGCACTCCCTCAGTTCTGACCCACCGACAGTGCGGCTCTCCCTTGGCTCTGACCCTCAGCGTCAATGCCACACTCCCTCAGCCCTGACACTGAGAGTGTCGTCCTGGATTATGGGGCCTGGGTCTCTGGAGTGGGGACTCAAACCAATAACCTCCTTACCCAAAGCTTAATATCTCCGCACACCTAAGAGGCAATCTGGCCCCTGTCTTCGCCCACGGGTATGGAGGTACATGGGAGGCCAAGGGTCATGGGTGATAGGCCACAGGAGGTCATAGGACAAGCTGATTGCTTCCATGGATCCTGAGGCCTTGTCCAGCATCTGATCTCTAAGGGTAAAGGCCCCGAAGGTTTTTAACTCCTTTCCTTTTCTCTCTGTGTGTTTTTCCCATCACAGTTTCAGGTGGTGTCCAAGGTTGCTTTTGCGGGAGCGGTTTTAGCGATCGTCTACCTGTACTTCACGATGCTGGTATTGGACGCCGAGCAACGCCTCAACAAGCTGGGCTTGCTGTGCAGCGCCTTCACCATCAGCATGTACCTCTCACCACTGGCTGACCTGGTAAAACTCTCACACACCCACTCTCCACATTGACCGGGGTGGTGGCCGGGGCCTTGAAATAAAGAAATCTCTCTTGCCACCTTCCTCTGTGTCTCACCATGGCTCTGGGTGGGGCTAACCAGGAGGCCTGGGGCCTAGTGTGTGTGTGTGGTTGGCCACAGGGCCTGGGGCCTAGTGTGTGTGTAGTTGACCTCAGGGCCTGGGGCCTAGTGTGTGTGTAGTTGGCCACAGGGCTTGGGGCCTAGTGTGTGTGGTTGGCCACAGGGCCTGGGGTCTAGTGTGTGTGGTTGGCCACAGGGCCTGGGGCCTAGTGTGTGTATGGTTGGCCACAGGGCTTGGGGCCTAGTGTGTGTGTGGTTGGCCACGGGGTTTGGGGTCTAGTGTGTGTGTAGTTGGCCACGGGGTTTGGGGTCTAGTGTGTGTGGTTGGCCACAGGGCCTGGGGCCTCGTGTGTGTGGTTGGCCACAGGGCCTGGGGCCTCGTGTGTGTGGTTGGCCACGGGGTTTGGGGTCTAGTGTGTGTGGTTGGCCACAGGGCCTGGGGCCTAGTGTGTGTGTAGTTGGCCACGGGGTTTGGGGTCTAGTGTGTGTGGTTGGCCACAGGGCCTGGGGCCTAGTGTGTGTGTAGTTGGCCACAGGGCTTGGGATCTAGTGTGTGTGTAGTTGGCCACAGGGCCTGGGGCCTCGTGTGTGTGTAGTTGGCCACAGGGCTTGGGGTCTAGTGTTAGTGTGTGTGTGGTTGGCCACTGGGCTTAGGGCCTAGCATGCAGCTGGGGTATGGGGTCTGAGGCCTTGTGTTTGTGGTTGGCCACTGGGGCTTGGGACCTAGTGAATGGTTGGCCGCAAGACTTGGGGGCCTATTGTGTGTGGTTTACCACAGGGGCTGGGGCCTAGCGTGTGTGGTTGGCCTCTGTCCCTGGAGCCTAGCATGCGGCTGGCCACGAGGCCTGGAGCCTGGTGTTTGCCGTTGGCCAAGGGGCTTGTGACCTGGCATGCAGTTGACAAAGGTTGAGGAGCCTGGTGTTTGCCGTTGGCCTAAGGGTAGGGTCGCCAACCCTCCAGCACTGGTCTGGTTTCTCCAGGAACTGAAGTTCAGTCTCCAGGACACTGCTGTGTGCAACCCTGGAGATAAACCATCAGGACATTAAAGGAGACACTTCTTTTGTCGTTTTCTTTGAACATTTCTCTTTACCAGATATAAAAATATTGAAAACAAGGGGGGAAAAAAAGGCTGTTTGCCTGAGAGTCAAGTGCCATCCAATTGGGTGATGAGTCTTTTAGCTTTTCAATCGGCGTAGGAAGGCCGTGCGTCACAAGGGTGGATGTGTTGGCCGACTAATGGCTGGAGTGTGGGGGCAAATTTTGTGTGGAGAAACCTCCAGGAATAGATTTAATCGCAGTTGGTAATGCTACCGGCAGGCCTGAGGCCTAGTGTGTAAAGTGGGGCCTTGGGCCTAGTGTGTAAGCTGGGGCCTGGGGCCTAGTGTGTAAGGTGGGGCCTTGGGCCTAGTGTGAGCTGGGCCCTGGGGCCTAGTGTGTAAGGTGGGGCCTGGGGCCTAGTGTGAGCTGGGGCCTGGGGCCTAGTGTGTAAGGTGGGGCCTGGGGCCTAGTGTGAGCTGGGGCCTGGGGCCTAGTGTGTAAGGTGGGGCCTTGGGACTAGTGTGAGCTGGGGCCTGGGGCCTAGTGTGTAAGGTGGGGCCTTGGGCCTAGTGCGAGCTGGGGCCTGGGGCCTAGTGTGTAAGGTGGGGCCTTGGGCCTAGTGTGAGCTGGGGCCTGGGGCCTAGTGTGTAAGGTGGGGCCTTGGGCCTAGTGTGTAAGGTGGGGCCTTGGGCCTAGTGTGTAAGGTGGGGCCTTGGGCCTAGTGTGTAAGGTGGGGCCTTGGGTCTAGTGTGAACTGGGGCCTGGGGCCTGGTGTGTGTGAGGCTGGCCTTGAAGCCCCCTTGGCTGCTTGGGACGGGGCAGCAGAGATCAGAGGCCGGTTGAGGAGGCGAACTCTGACCTGGCCGCTGGAAGCCCTCCAGTGTACCTCACACAGTATGCAAGGCCCCGAGGCCCCACTGAGACGCCGAGAGAGTCCATATCCCTGTGTTTGCGAGAAACCTGGGTTCCTCGAACAGGTAGATCGGACAGAGGAGTTTGGAATAATGGGTAAAGTCAATTGATAAAAGTCATCCAGGAAAATCCAGTTCCGCTGGTCAGTTGTGTTCGTCACCAGAATGAATCATTTTTAAACTCGGCATCAAGGGAGGGAGCGGTTGGGAGGGGCTTATTTTTTAACACAAAGAGGGTTGTTGACACGGGGGTGGGGGGGAGATATAACAGAAATATCCTGGGACAGTGAGGAGAGCAGACTGCAGGACTTAGAAAAAGCCAATATTCAGAGAAATTGAATAAATGGAAAGGTCCTAGACACAGGGCCTGAAGCCTAGCATGTAACTGATGGCCTGGGGCCTAGCGTGTGGTTGACCATGGAGCCTGGTGCCTAAGATGTGGTTGACCACAGGGTCCTGAGGCCTAGAATGTGGTTAACCATAGAACGTGGGGCCTAGAATGTGGTTAACCACAGGGCCCTGGGACCTAGCGTGTGCTAAGCCACAGGGCCTGAGGCCTAGTGTGTGGTTAACCACAAGACCTGGGGCCTAGCATGTGGTTGACCACACGGCCTGGGACCTAGTGTGTGGTTGGCCCTGTGGCCTAGCCCGTGACTGGACACAGGGCCCTGGGGCCTAGTCCATGTTTGGCCACGGGGCCTAGTGTGAGGCTGGGTTTGAAGCCCTGTAGCGTTAAGACGAGAGCTGTTTCAGAGAGGGAGGCCACAGGGACAATGGGCTGAATTGCTGCTCTGTAAAGCTCTCTGCTCGGTGCAGAATGTCAACTGAGTGTGACAACAGTGTTGGCTGTGACGTTCTCTCCCCCTCTCTTGTGTCTTCCAGGCCAAAATAGTCCGGACTCGGTCAACAAAATGCCTCTCGTTCTCACTGACAGTGGCAACAATCCTTACCTCCACGTCCTGGACTCTGTACGGCCTCCAGCTGTCTGACTACTACATCGTGGTAATGAACTCCGAGGGGGGACAGTTGGGCATTTGGTTAAACCATCCTGGGGCTGAAAGGGTTGAACTCCGAGGGTAGGTCACACACAGACTCGGCTTGTATTCCCTCGAGTGTGGAAGATTAAGGGGCGATCGAATCGAGGGGGGTTTAAGATGATTAAAGGATTCGATGGGGTCGATAGAGAGAAACTGTTTCCTCTGGTGGGGGTGGGGAGTTCAGAACAAAGGGTGGGGGGGGGCAGAAGCTTAAAATTGGAGCCAGGCCCATTCAGGGGTGATGTCAGGAAGCACTTCACACACACACACACACACATACACACTCTCACACACACACACACACACACATACACACTCTCACACACACTCACACTCTCACACAGACATACACACACTCTCACACACACACACACACACACACACACACACACATACACACTCTCACACACACACACGCACACACACACACACGCACACACACACACACTCTCACACAGACACACTCTCACACAGACACACACACACTCTCACACACACACACACCCCTACACACACACCCCTACACACACACACACACACACACACACACCCACTCACACAGAGACACACACACACACACACACCCCTACACACACACACACACCCCTACACACACACCCACAAACAGAGGCACACACACAGAGACACACACACACAGAGACACACACACACAGAGACACACACACACAGAGACACACACACAGAGACACACACACAGAGACACACACACACACACATCTGGAACTCTCTCCCACCCCCAGTGAAGCTGTTGAGGTTGGCAGGGGGTCAATTGGAAATTCCCGAACGGAGGTGGATAGATTTTTGTTGGGTAAGGGGCGTTAAAGGGTTACGGAACCAGAGTGGGCAGATGGGGCTAGAATACAGATCAGCCATGATCTGATTGAATGGAGGGATAGACTGGAGGGGCTGAATGGCCTTCTCCTGTTGAATCTGAGGGATTTTTTAACGACTGTTTCACACAACATGTCCGTCTGAACAACGGCTAATGGATCTTTAATTCAGGACACAAAATATTCGCCCCCACAGATCATACCGAGGCCTAGTGAGTGACCCCCCCTCCTTTAAGATTCAGGCTCTGGCATCACAAGATGCTGCACTCACCCACTGAGCACTACAACCACCGCCCCACCCCCCCACCCAGCCTGCCGCACTGTCGGAGGGTCAGTACTGAGTGAGTGCTGCACTGTCGGAGGGTCAGTACCGAGGGAGAGCCGCACTGTCGGAGGGTCAGTACTGAGGGAGTGCAGCACTGTCGGAGGGTCAGTACTGAGGGAGCACCGCACTGTCAGAGGGTCAGTACTGAGGGAGCGCCGCACTGTCGGAGGGTCAGTACTGAGGGAGCACCGCACTGTCGGAGGGTCAGTACTGAGGGAGCGCCGCACTGTCGGAGGGTCAGTGCTGAGGGAGCGCCGCACTGTCGGAGGGTCAGTACTGAGGGAGTGCCGCACTGTCGGAGGGTCAGTACTGAGGGAGCGCCGCACTGTCGGAGGGTCAGTACTGAGGGAGTGCCGCACTGTCGGAGGGTCAGTACTGAGGGAGCGCCGCACTGTTGGAGGGTCAGTACTGAGGGAGCGCCGCACTGTTGGAGGGTCAGTACTGAGGGAGATCCGCACTGGCGGAGGGTCAGTACTGAGGGAGTGCCGCACTGTCGGAGGGTCTGTACTGAGGGAGAGCCGCACTGTCGGAGGGTCTGTACTGAGGGAGTGCCGCACTGTCGGAGGGTCAGTACTGAGGGAGCGCCGCACTGTCGGAGGGTCAGTACTGAGGGAGTGCTGCACTGTCGGAGGGTCAGTACTGAGGGAGCGCCGCACTGTCGGAGGGTCAGTACTGAGGGAGTGCTGCACTGTCGGATGGTCAGTACTGAGGGAAGCCCGCACTGTCGGAGGGTCAGTACTGAGGGAGTGCCACACTGTCGGAGGGTCAGTACTGAGGGATTACCGCACTGTCGGAGGGTCAGTACTGAGGGAGTGCCGCACTGTCGGAGGGTCAGTACTGAGGGAGTGCCGCACTGTCAGACGGTCAGTACTGAGGGAGTGCCGCACTGTCGGAGGGTCAGTACTAAGGGAGAGCAGCACTGTCGGAGGGTCAGTACTGAGGTAGTGCCGCACTGTCGGAGGGTCAGTGCTGAGGGAGTGCCACACTGTCGGAGGGTCAGTACTGAGGGAGTGCCGCACTGTCGGAGGGTCACAACTGATGGAGTGCCGCACTGTCGGAGGGTCAGTGCTGAGGGAGTGCCGCACTGTCGGAGGGTAAGTACTGAGGGAGTGCCGCACTGTCGGAGGGTCAGTACTGAGGGAGCGCCGCACTGTCGGAGGGTCAGTACTGAGGGAGTGCAGCACTGTCGGAGGGTCAGTACTGAGGGAGTGCCGCACTGTCAGAGGGTCAGTACTGAGGGAGCGCCGCACTGTCGGAGGGTCAGTACTGAGGGAGCACAGCGCTGTCGAAGAGTCAGTACTAAGGGAGAGCGGCACTGTCGGAGGGTCAGTACTGAGGGAGCACAGCGCTGTCGAAGAGTCAGTACTAAGGGAGAGCGGCACTGTCGGAGGGTCAGTACTGAGGGAGTGCCGCACTGTCGGAGGGTCAGTACTGAGGGAGTGCCGCACTGTCGGAGGGTCAGTACTGAGGGAGTGCCGCACTGTCGGAGGGTCAGTACGGAGGGAGTGCCGCACTGTCGGAGGGTCAGTACTGAAGGAGCGCCGCACTGTCGGAGGGTCAGTACTGAGGGAGTGCCGCACTGTCCGAGGTGCCGTGTTTCAGGATGAGATGTCACTACGAGGCTCCTGTCTGACCCCTCGGGTGGTTGTAAAAGACCCAGCAGCCGCTGTTGGAAGAGGAGCAGCTTGGTGGGGTGGTGGGGTGGTGGGGCGAGGGTGGGGGGTGGGGCTGGTGGTGGTGGGGGAAGGTGAGTTCTCCCCCGTGTCCTGGGGCCCAACATTTACCCCTTAACCAAAGAGAAACAGACGGACCTGGCTGATGATCATTTAGCTGTTTGTGGGATCTTGCTGTGCACAAGTTGGCTGGCCCCTTCCCCCACCCCCCCTGACAACAGGGGCCACCTTGAAAGTGAAAAGGACCTCATTGGCTGGGAAGCGCTTTGGGACGTCCTGCGGTGGGGTTAGGCGCTAGAGAAATGCACGATATTTTTCTTGGCGTGTGCCATTGACAGGCGAGCATGAGGATTTGGTTACTGTACGGGGACGGTCTTTATTACAAACACAGCTGGAGGCCTTCCAGCCTGAATTCTGTTACCATTAAACGCGTTCTGTTTCATTTTTATCTCCCCTTCCCCCTCCTTTCCCAATATCCCTCCAGGTGCCGAACGTCCCGGGAATCCTGACGAGCTTGGTCCGGTTTTGGTTATTTTGGAGCTACGCGTCGGGTCAGGACAAGTACACTTACCGTCCGGTTCAGGCCTGAGGCCTACCGCGCAGGCTGCCGATTTTGCCTAAGCTCTGGCTGGGGACCTGGAGAGAAATGGGACCATTGCCGCGTTCGCCAGGGGCAGAGGGAACCGAAGAGGGTGAGAGGAGAGATGAACGAACGATCGCTCTAACCCCTGTTTCTGTCAAACCCTTTCACACCGACTGCCAAGAGCAACCTCTCCACACATCAAAACTGCTCCATAAAATGAAGGATTCTTTACCTTTTCTTAACATCAATTCTCATTTATTGCCTTGTCAGTGCAAACTCTCACTGGGGTACAGGTCCCACACACACGCTGACTCTCACTGGGGTACGTGTCCCACACACACTGACTCTCACTGGGGTACAGTTCCCACACACACTGACTCTCACTGGGGTACGGGTCCCACACACGCTGACTCTCACTGGGGTACAGTTCCCACACACACTGACTCTCACTGGGGTACGTGTCCCACACACACTGACTCTCACTGGGGTACGGGTCCCACACACACTGACTCTCACTGGGATACGTGTCCCACACACACTGACTCTCACTGGGGTACGGTTCCCACACACACTGACTCTCACTGGGGTACGGTTCCCACACACACTGACTCTCACTGGGGTACGGGTCCCACACACACTGACTCTCACTGGGGTACGGTTCCCACACACACTGACTCTCACTGGGGTACGGGTCCCACACACACTGAATCTCACTGGGGTACACGTCACACACACACTGACTCTCACTGGGGTACGGGTTCCACACACACTGACTCTCACTGGGGTACGGGTCCAACACACACTGACTCTCACTGGGGTACGGGTCCCACACCCACTAACTCTCACTGGGGTACGGTTCCCACACACACTGACTCTCACTGCGATACGGGTCCCACACACACTGACTCTCACTGGGGTACGGGTCCCACACACACTGACTCTCACTGGGGTACAGGTCCCACACACACTGACTCTCACTGGGGTACGGGTCCCACACACACTGACTCACTGGGGTACGGGTCCCACACACACTGACTCATTGGGGTATGGGTCCCACACACACTGACTCTCACTGGGGTACGGGTCCCACACACACTGACTCTCACTGGGATACGGGTCCCACACACGCTGACTCTCACTGGGGTACGGGTCCCACACACGCTGACTCTCACTGGGGTACGGGTCCCACACACGCTGACTCTCACTGGGGTACGGGTCCCACACACGCTGACTCTCACTGGGGTACGGGTCCCACACACGCTGACTCTCACTGGGGTACGGGTCCCACACACACTGACTCTCACTGGGGTACGGGTCCCACACACACTGACTCTCACTGGGGTACGGGTCCCACACACACTGACTCTCACTGGGGTACGGGTCCCACACACACTGACTCTCACTGGGGTACGGGTCCCACACACACTGACTCTCACTGGGGTACGGGTCCCACACACGCTGACTCTCACTGGGGTACGGGTCCCACACACACTGACTCTCACTGGGGTACGGGTCCCACACACACTGAATCTCACTGGGGTACGTGTCCCACACACACTGACTCTCACTGGGGTACGGGTCCCACACACACTGACTCTCACTGGGGTACGGGTCCCACACACACTGACTCTCACTGGGGTACGGGTCCCACACACACTGACTCTCACTGGGGTACGGGTCCCACACACACTGACTCTCACTGGGGTACGGGTCCCACACACACTGACTCTCACTGGGGTACGGGTCCCACACACACTGACTCTCACTGGGGTACGGGTCCCACACACACTGACTCTCACTGGGGTACGGGTCCCACACACACTGACTCTCACTGGGGTACGGGTCCCACACACAATGACTCTCACTGGGGTACGGGTCCCACACACACTGACTCTCACTGGGGTACGGGTCCCACACACACTGACTCTCACTGGGGTACGGGTCCCACACACACTGACTCTCACTGGGGTACGGGTCCCACACACACTGACTCTCACTGGGGTACGGGTCCCACACACACTGACTCTCACTGGGGTACGGGTCCCACACACGCTGACTCTCACTGGGGTACGGGTCCCACACACGCTGACTCTCACTGGGGTACGGGTCCCACACACGCTGACTCTCACTGGGGTACGGGTCCCACACACGCTGACTCTCACTGGGGTACGGGTCCCACACACGCTGACTCTCACTGGGGTACGGGTCCCACACACGCTGACTCTCACTGGGGTACGGGTCCCACACACGCTGACTCTCACTGGGGTACGGGTCCCACACACGCTGACTCTCACTGGGGTACGGGTCCCACACACGCTGACTCTCACTGGGGTACGGGTCCCACACACGCTGACTCTCACTGGGGTACGGGTCCCACACACGCTGACTCTCACTGGGGTACGGGTCCCACACACACTGACTCTCACTGGGGTACGGGTCCCACACACACTGACTCTCACTGGGGTACGGGTCCCACACACACTGACTCTCACTGGGGTACGGGTCCCACACACACTGACTCTCACTGGGGTACGGGTCCCACACACACTGACTCTCACTGGGGTACGGGTCCCACACCCACTGATTCGCCTGTGTTGCTGCACAGGGCTGAGTATTGGCGCAGTATAACATTATTCAGAGGTGCGAGTGAGTGAGGCAACACCCCAAGTGGACCCCACTCCTAATCATGGTGTGCCCTTTAACCAGGGCTTTGTACTGTTGGTTTGTTGGGAGTGAGAGGCAGTGATTAGCAGCTACAGACGAGAGCGGGCAGGCTCTGTTAAACATGGGCACCTCAAACAGAGCAGCCAGCTAAACTGGCAAAGGGAGGCAGCTGCTGTGGAGTCTGAATGAAAAGTGACCCGGACAACTCAAACATCTTTAAAGAAAGATCATTGGCAATCGCACTCGGAGCGTGTCGAGGGTTTTATTCCCAGCTTTGGTGTGATCTATCGAAAGAGTCAGGCATTTTAACCGTTTGATTGCTGCTTCAGTGTTGTAGCTGTTATCAGAGACACACTGTTCCCCCCTCCCCCCCTCACCGTCCCACAGGTGCCAGGGCCACGAGCTGTTTGACTGCCGAAGCCCTCACCACCCAAGCTCCCCCTCCTCCCCCCCCCCCCGCCCCCCCCACTCTGTCCGGCAGGAGCGTGGCCGCCCTCACGACCCTGAGGCCGATCGTAGGAATATGTGTGGCGCAGGAGGCGGCCGTTCAGCCCATCCAGCCTGTGCTGGCCCTTCTGCAAATGCCATCCCCATCTCCTCGCCTCATCAACCACGCGCAGTGGCCGAACTCAGCAGGAGCCCAGGAGCCTGGGTTTACGCCGTCTGTAGGGATCCTCTGATTCCGGCCTGTCGAACACCCCCCCCGATTCCCATCGCTCCACCATTGGCGGCCGGGCCTTCAGCTGCCTGGGGGGGGCCCTGAGCTCTGGAATTCCCTCCCTAAACCTCTCCACCTCTCTCTCTGTCTCTCTCTCTCTCTTTCTCTTTCTGTCTCTGTCTCTCTCTCTCTCTGTCTCTCTCTCTCTCTCTGTCTCTCTCTCTCTCTCTTTCTCTTTCTCTGTCCCTCGCTGTTTCTCTCTCTCGCCCTCTCTTTCTCTCTTTCTGTCTCTGTCCCTCCCCCTCTCTTTCTCTCTCTGTCTCCCTAACTCTTTGACATTCTCTGTCCCTTTCTCTCTGTCGCTCTCCCTCTCTGTCTCTATCTTTCTCTCTCTCTGTCTCTCTCTCTCTTTCTGTCTCCGTCCCTCTCTTTCTCTCTCCCTCCCTCTCTGTCATTCTCTCTCTCCATCTCCCCCTCTTTCTCTCTTTCTCTGTCTCTGTCCCTCTCTGTTTCTCTCTGTCCCTTTCTCTCTCTCTCTCTCTTTCTTTCTCTCTCTTTCTCTGTCTCTGTCCCTCTCTGTTTCTCTCTGTCCCTTTCTCTCTTTCTCTCTCCACCTCTTTCTTTCTCTC